>NC_079496.1:64609546-64909546 GCF_030052815.1 Hevea brasiliensis | reverse complement strand
CCAAACTATGAAGGAGCAGAAGCATGAAAAACATAAGTTTATACCATTGAATTCAAAAATTTTCACCTAGGGCCACATGCATCATGCAAGATTTATTTTTATCTATTTGATTTCAATGATAAACAACATATTAAAACTCTTTTAATATGTTTTTGGACCTGTATTTGCTATTTAAGATTTTAAAATTAATCAGATTAATTTTAGAACCCTAGATTAAATCAAGAATAAATACACTAACCTCTTGATTCACTGCAGTATATTTATGCCTTTCGGATGCGTCTTCAGGACACCAGATGTTGCTCCTCTAGCTTGTCCACACCAAGAACACCTATGGCAGCCCTTGAACAGCTTCTAAAGCTTTCTCTATTAATTAGAAAATTAAGTTTTGCCTTTTAAGAGATTAAAGATGTAAACAGGACACTAGAAACAATTTCTAGTATTTTTAATTCAAGAGATTATTTGCTAATCTCTTAGAATTGATGAGAGATGAAGAAGAAGAGAGGGAGAGCTTCAAAGTGGCAGCACAAAAGAGTAGCAGCTGCTGGTTGTATTGTTTTCTTTTCATAATAGCACTTATATAGCTAGGTCAACACATTAAACCCTTGCCACATGTCACCCTCTGATTGGTTCTAGGTTTAATTGACCCAATCACATTGTGCCAGGTGCCAAACCTATATTTAATCTTAATTTTAATCATCTTACATGATTAAAAAACATTTGGCAAGCTTATGTGTAATGCCATGTGTCACCATCTCATGGTGCCACATGTCACCCTGTAAAATGACCAAAATGTCCCTGTGTCTTAATTTTGAGTTCTCAGCTCAAAATAATTATTTATCTTATTCTAATCAATTTATATCAAATATAAATGAATTGATTAATCTTTACTAATTAATTTCTCATCAATTAAATTCATATTTAAACACTTTAAATATAAATTTAACTTATACTGTACATCCAATAACCTATATTTGGTTTCAAGTCATGCTAAGGACTTTGCAATCTAATTGCAAACCAAACCTATTTAGTTAATCAATTAAACTCTTTAATTAATCAATTAAATCATATTTAATTAGTTGATTACTTGTGTATGTGTGTGACTTACTAGGCTCATCACTAATTGGCAATGAGACATGATATCAACTCTTAATATCATCAGAACTTTTTCTTACCATAAATGATTTCTCAAAATCATTTTATGCACCTTATAGACCATGGTTAACACCTAGCATAGCATGCCATGGTCACCCAATTAGTAATAAAGTTTATCTTAAGTGAACCTATAATCATATGTTACCATGCACTAAAATCTCTCTGTTACAAAATCCCAACTCAAGCTGGAGTCATGGTTTATGTCAAACCCCATTTACTATGAATATTATGTTCTCTTTTAATTCCAGTTCTTGATTAATAGATTTTCTCATCAGAAACTCTTTTCTGATTAAATCTATCTGTCTTGCCAGGAACTTGAAATATCAAGAACAATTAAATGAACATAAGATTTTATCTCTATTTACTGAGAGGAACAGATTCCATCTTGATCAACACCTACCTCCATATATAACTAGTAGGAGCCAACAAATGCCCATATACCCATACACAGTACAAGTATGAAAGCAGTATCAAACTCAAACCACCTATATGCAAGATAACTGTGCTATCTCAGGTCTAAAAGATTATATGCACTGATATGATTTATGACAATGCATTGACAAGAGTAAACTCCATGTGCTTGTCATAAGTGTCACTGATTCAGCCTACTTATCATTTATAAGTGCCTATCATGTTTGTTATATGGCATGAGACTCACCATTCCATCTTATTTATATCTCATATAAATAACTTAGGAACAAACATGAATACAATCTTTCTGGATAATTCATGTCCTTATTATGATGTATCTTCAATTGTGAACCTATTTATGATACTTTGTGCTAGAAATACTGTCACTCATATTCTTAATAACTTAAGAATAGAATTTCTAACAAAATATCAATGGACTTTTTCTATTACACATAAATATATTATGTAAACGAAAAAGTAAAAATGCGTTTTATTAATAAAAAAATGTATAAGATACATACTAAATGATATGCTCTAGGGCATACTACTAACAATCTCCCACTAGCACTAGAGCCATTCATTATAATATCTTAGACCCATCTTTTCAAGATGTCGATCCAGCTGAGTCTGTGACATAGGCTTAGTGAATGGATCAGCTGGATTTTCAGCTAATGCTATTTTTTGCTGGCTACATCGCCTCACCCAACTATTTCTCTGATAATGTGGTAGCGCCTTTCTATGTGTTTGGATTTCTGGTGAGACCTTGGTTCCTTAGCTTGTATGACTGCTCCATTGTTGTCACAGTGTAGTGGAACTACTGACTCAATGGAAGGAACTATTGTAAGTTCTGTCATGAACTTCTTTATCCAAACAGCTTCCTTTGCAACATCTGATGCAGCAATATACTCAGCCTCTGCAGTGGAATCTATAGTCGTACTCTGTTTGGAACTCTTCCAACTGACTGCACCTCCATTACAAATGAACACATATCCAGAGGTAGACTTTCTATCATCGATATCTGATTGGAAATCAGAATCAGTATAACCATCCAATTACAAGTCTCCACCTCCATAGAACAAGAATAAATCCTTAGTTCTTCTCAAGTACTTAAGGATATTCTTGACAGCTATCCAGTGTTCCAAACCTGGATTAGATTGATACCTGCTAGTCAAACTAACAGCATATGCGATATCCGGCCTAATACACAACATTGCATATATTAAACTTCCAATAGCCGAAGCATATGGAATCCTAGCCATCTTATCTCTTTCTTCAGGTGTCTTTGGAGACATCTCTTTAGAAAAATGGATACCATGTCTCACTGGTAACATGTGACACCCCTTATCCCTCGACAGTGTGACTGAGCAAGTTATGCCACTCAGTGTGCCGGAGCACCAATTTATGTTTCTATTACAATTTATCCCTTTTTATTCATTTATTTTCAATTTTGAGAAATCTAAATTTTTTCACAAATTTTATCGAAAATCCAGCAGAGTGCCGGCTGTAAATTGGAAAAACAGTTCTTTTGAACCTGTTTAAAAACACTTCCAATATAATTTCTAGATCCAAACTCCATTATTCACATTTCAAATCAATCTCAAAATCATAATACTATTTTCAAAACTTTTCTGTTCACTTTATCACTTGAAGCATATTCATAAAAAATTCTCAACATTTCAGTTATCAACATACATTATGCATAAAATTTCAATAATATGAAATTTCATATATTTACATTAATATATAATTACAGGAGTTTATAGTTACAATCCAAACTAATACAAAATGCCAAAATACAAAATGCTCCCAAAATCCTGTGCCAAAATACATATGCACTGCAGGTGTGAGGTGACTCAAGACTCCGAATGCAAATCTAAAGGCTCACCCGGTTTGATGTCCGCTGGGCTCACCAGTTAGGTCTCCAGTACCTGCGCATGGCAAAAGCGACGTGCTAAGCAATTCTGCTTAGTGGTGACAATATAAAATAAAATAAAATAAAATAAAATAAAACGAATATGCAGAATGTGTGATTACATTTTTAGTAGACTTAACTTCTGATATTATTTGCATTATTATTCAATTAAAATTTGGTAAGATTTATTGTCATTACCCGAGTAACCCATACTAATTGACTGGACTGGATAAACGGGTAAACTGGCACTAGGTACTAAGTACCTCAGACCATCACACCATCAGTCACATTGTGTCTCGATAAATGTGAGCCTAATAAGCTGTAATAATTATCAGGGTTAAAACCCAAGTGTAATAATTCAAATAACATAGCCAAAGGCTATTATGTCACAGAATGGCATGGAAAGCCATGAAACACAGAATGGCATGAAGCCATATGCAGTACTACTAACAAAACCTTATTGGCATGCCAAGCTATTCAAACCAATCTTGTTAGGAATACTAGGGCATTTTACACTTTTAAGCTTCACAATTTTTAGAATTTAAGTTTTAGTGTTACTATTCCATTCATTGATCAACAAAAATGTTGACTTTTGCATAGGCAATAGGTAAATTGGTTCCAATATCATCAAAATACAACATTTTGTACTCAAAATTTGTTGGTATTAGTTGCCAATACCATTTCTAAGCTTAATGTAAGTTGGGCAGAATTTTCAGTTTTTATGCTTTGTGTTTACTGTTCCATTGGTCAATTTGGCAGTGGGAATTTGGCAAACTGATCAACATGAAAGTTGTTCCTTATTTTGTCTAGTTGCATTTCCTTTTTTGAATCACTCCATTTGGAGTTTTGTCGCTCAAGTTATGGTCCAAAAACTACAACTGGCCGGATTGAAATTCTGTCCAGAATTTCTGGACTGACCATATCTACAGTGCAATGAACAGTAATTGCAACTCACCTTTTGAATATGTTCTGCTCATAATTTGAGTTAGGTTTCTGCATGAAAGTTGTTGGTATATATCTCAGCTTGTTGCTGGTAAAATTTCAGGTCAATTGAACCTTTCTACACTGATTTATGGCCAAATGACTAAATACTGTTCATTTGGTCATTTTTCCCAGATAGACTGCAGGTCACCCGGATTAGGGCAAGCTTTTGGTCTACTTGGTTTGGTTTTATGGGCATAGTTTCTTCACCGATGTTCTGCCATTATGTGTCTAGTTTCAAGTCCAATTGGCCTTGCACCAATTGAACCTCTACAATTCAAGTTATGGCTGCCCAAACCTGCTGGACTCATGTCCAATTCTGCGGGTCACCAAGGGCAGCCACTCCAATCTCAATTCCCACTGCATAAACCACTTCATTTCTAAGTTGCACACAGCCAAATGGTTATTAATTGACCATTAAAACATACTTTCACCATTAAATGATTAAGGTCTCCAATTTGTGCCCAAACCCTAAACCTAATATCTCAATTCATGCATTTACATACCTTCCATTGTCCTAAGCATTGTAATGATATTAAAGGCAGCCAAATTGCAATTTAAATCTAAGAAATCTTCAAAAATCTACTAGGTTCAAGGCTGTCCAAAACTTTGGGATGGGCATACACAAGATATTTAGCAAATTTCTTTGTAATTTTGCACTCAATTATACTTATTCAACATAAATTTGAAGAGAAACATGAGTTTAAGTCAGTAACCTCTTAGGGAGCTAATCCAAAGCTTGTAAGAACTCTTTCTTTTTAATTCTTTTTGCTCCCAAAAGACTCACCAAGATGGTAGAATAATTTTTGTGCTGCTAGGTTAGGGTTTAGTTGGGTAAAAGTGGGGGAAAATCAAGCTTTGAAAGCTTGAAAATGGTTTGCCTATGGAGGAAGTTCACGGCAAGGAAGAAGAAAGGGAGAAGAAGTCTGATTTTTTGTTCATTTTCCAGCCCATTTGTCTCTTTTAAGTAAGCTTATGCCAAGTGTTAACTTTGGGTTGGTTGGAAGAATCATAATGACATCATTATGATGTCATAAGTCCATTTTCTTTCATTTTCTCTCTATTTCTTGTGTAATTAATTTCAATTAAATTTTTAACAACATTTAATTATATTTTATGCTATATAAATTATTTATTTAACTGGACAAGTTGTCCAAAAATCATCTCTAAAGACGAAATGACCAAAATGCCCTCCATTTGGCTTAACGAGCCAAAATTGTCTGTACCGATAGAAAAATTTTTCTAAGTATTTTCTTGGAATTCTAATGGCATAAAAACCTCAATAACCCTTCTCTAGAGTCCCAATAATTATTTTATAATTTTTCCCCTAGGTCTAAGGCTCCTAGTTGCGAGAACTGCAACTTCTCACTAGGTTACCCATCGCTAGGGCACCGGCTCATTTAACTTGGTTGTATTTTATGTCGAAAATTTTTCTTAAATTTTTCTTATTAATATTTGAGTTAATTATGGTTCCTCACTTTAGTTTAAATATTTTTCTGGACATTCTAGCTGTTCGGACCGACACTGGTCACCGGAACAGTAGACTGTACGGACTGGCTAAAGTGAGGACATTACAACTCTTCCCCTCTAATAAAAATTTCGTCCTCGAAATTTGCCTAATGCAAACAGTTGAGGGAATTGTTGCCTCATCATCTCTTCACTTTCCCAAGTTGCCTCTTCAGTGTTGTGGTGCCTCCAAAGCACTTTCACCAGTGGAATTTATTTATTTCTCAGTTCCTTCACTTCCCGAGCTAGGATCTGTATAGGTTCTTCTGTATATGTCAAGTCCGGTTGGATTTCAATCTCTTCCATGGAAATGACATGTGAAGGGTCTGAGCGATAACTCCTCAGCATAGAAACATGGAATACATTATGAATTTTATCCAGTTCTGGTGGTAAAGCTAGCCGATAGGCCACTGGTCCCACACGTTCAATGACTTAATATGGGCCAATGAACCTAGGGCTTAACTTACCCTTCCTTCCAAACCTCAATACTTTCTTCCACGGTGAGACTTTGAGAAACACTGTATCGCCAACTGCATACTCTATCTCTTTTCTCTTCAAGTCGGCATAAGATTTCTGTCTATCTAAGGCAACCTTCAGGTTAGCTTTGATTATCTTCACTTTCTCCTCAGTCTGTTTCACCAGGTCTGGTCCTACCAGCTTATCTTCGCCCAATTCAGTCCAACACACTGGGGTTCTACATTTTCTTCCATACAGTGCTTCATACCGAGCCATTTGAATGCTAGCTTGGTAGCTATTGTTATATGCAAATTCTGCCAGTGGGAGGTATCTATCCCAATTCCCCTCAAACTCAATGACACAACTCCTTAGCATATCCTCCAGGATCTATCACATAATTTACATTGTTATGTCATTTCAATTTATTAATTACAAAAATTTAATTAGTTCTTAGGTTTACCTGGATTACTCATTCTGACTGTCCATCCGTTTGGGGATGAAAAGCTGTACTAAAACAGAGTTGTGTGCCCAAGGCTTCTTGCAACTTTTTCTAGAATCTCGATGTAAACATTGGGTCTCGATTAGATATGATGGAAAGTGGGATTCCATGCAGTCTAACTATTTCACTAATATACAATTCTGCTAGCTTCTCCAGTGAGTAGTCAGTCCTAACTGGCAGAAAATATGCTGACTTCGTTAATCTATCCACTATCACCCATACTGCATCATGCTTCTTCTGGGTGAGAGGTAGACCACTAATAAAATCCATAGTGACCCGGTCCCATTTCCATTCAGGTATGCTTATAGGCTATAGCAATCCTGATGGAACTTGATGTTCTGCTTTAACTTGCTGACATGTCAAACACTTAGTCACATAGTTAGCTATATCCTTCTTCATACCAAGCCACCAATAATGAGGCTTCAAATCATTATACATTTTTGTGCTTCCCGGGTGCATAGTATAAACACTAGGGTGTGCTTCTTTCAGAATACTAGTCTTCAGTTCCCCATCATCTGGTACACATACTCTTCCTCTATAGTATAGACACCCATCTGTTTTCACCTCATATTCAGTTTCCTTTCCCTCTGGAATTTTACCCACAATGACCATTAATTTTTCATCTGCCCTCTGCCCATCTTGTATCTGCTGTAGCAGGGTTGGTCTCACTTGCAACTCAATCAAAATAGCTCCATCTTGAGTTAAGGACAGACAAGCATTTAGTGATCTTAAAGCTGTGATGGATTTTCTGCTTAAAGCATTAGCAACTACATTTGCCTTCCCAGGATGATAATCAATCACATAATCATAGTCCTTTAGGGACTCAATCCATCGCCTCTGTCTGAGGTTGAGCTCCTTATAGGTTGGCAAGTATTTCAGACTTTTGTAGTCTGTTTAAATGTAGCACTTTTCACCACACAAGTAATGCCTCCATATCTTCAGTGCGAAGATAATTGCTACTAACTCTAGGTCATGAGTAGGGTAGTTTTGTTCATGTGGCCTTAAGTGCCTGGAAGCATAGGCAACCACTTTCCCCTCTTGGATCAATACACACCCTAGCCCATTATGTGAGGCATCACTGTAAACCACAAAGTCTTTTCCCGACACTGGCTGTGTTAACACTGGTGCTTCTATCAACATAGCCTTTAGCCTCTCAAAACTGGCTTGGCACTTGTCGTTCCAGCCAAATTTCACATTCTTGTGCAACAACTTGGTTATTGGAACAGCTATAAAATAGAACCCCTTCACAAATCTTCTGTAATACCCAGCTAGCCCCAAGAAACTTCTGACCTCAGTTGTATTTCTGGGAGGCTTCCATTCCATCACTGCTTCTATCTTTTTAGGATCTACTCTAATCCCCTCTGCTGATACTATGTGTCCAAGGAAAGAGATTTCACTCATCCAGAAGTCACACTTGGACAGCTTAGCATACAGCTTCTTTTCTCGTAGGGTGTGCAGAATAATCCTCAAATGTTCATCATGTTCTTCCCTGGTCTCGGAATACACCAGAATATCATCAATAAAGACCACTATAAACCGATCTAAGTATGGATGGAAGATACGGTTTATAAGGTCCATAAATGTTACTGGTCCATTTGTTAACCCAAACGGCATCACTAGAAATTCATAGTGCCTATACCGGGTTCTGAATGCACTTTTTGACACATCTGCATCCTTTACCCTTAACTGATGATACCCTGATCTGAGATCAATTTTTGAAAATACATCGGCTCCCTTCAATTGATCAAACAGATCGTCAATTCTGGGCAATGGATATTTATTTTTCACAGTTACCTTGTTCAACTGCCGGTAATCAATACACAATCTCAAAGTTCCATCCTTCTTATTCATAAACAGCATCGGAGCTCCCCATGGTGATACACTGGGGTGTATGAACCAATTATCAAGCAACTCTTGCGACTGAGTTTTCAACTCCCTCAATTCAGTGGGTGCCATCCTATAAGGAGCAATAAAAATGGGTGCTGTACCTGGCATTACCTCAATAGCAAACCCAACTTCCCTTTCTGGTGGTAAACCAGGCAATTCTTTAGGAAATACATCTGGGAAGTCTCTTACTGTGGGTATATCACACAAGTTTGGCTTAGCCTGCCTAGTATTAACCACGTGTGCTAGGTAGGCTTTACAGCCTTTTCTCATCAATTTTCTTGCAACTGTGGCTGAGATAACATTGGACAGGAAATCTATCCTTTCACCCACAACAGTGATCTCATTACCCTCAGAAGTTTTTAAAGAAATCCTCTTCAATTTGCAATCAACTATTGCCTAATGATGTGATAACCAATCCATACCAAAAATCATGCCAAAATCATGGAAGAGCAACTCAATTAGGTCTGCCGAGAATTCATACCCCTGAATCCTCAACGGGCAATCTTTATACACCTTATTCACTACCACACTGTGGCCTAGTGGATTTGTGGCCAGAATGTCTTGATCACTCTCCTCTACTGGAACTCCCCTCTCTATGGGTAGTTTGATGCAAATGTAGGAATGAGTGGATCCTGGATCCACCAATGCATGCACAGAAGTGTTGTAAAGGGAAAACGTACCCCTGATGACATTCAGGGCATCTTGCTCCTCCTGAGCTCTGATGGCATAGGCCCTGGCAGGTACTCTAGTATCTGGCCTCTCAGCTAACTCAGATATAGGCCTCAGTGATGGACCAGCTGCCTCAGGTTTACTGAGCTTCCTACCCCTTTATGGTGCAGGAGCAGGTCTGTCAGTTTGTATTGGAGCAACAGTAGTAGTCCTCTTCGGACAATTCTTGATCTGGTGTTCTGTAGATCCACACCGTAAGCATGCACTAGTCACTCGCCAACATTCCCCCTTATGCCACTTCTGACAGTACTAATAAGCATAAGATGCAGGGGCTGGTCCCCTAAACACCGTCCCTGGAGAGCTGCCCACTGATGGTGTGGACTGGCCTCTCCTAGGTATGAGCGTAGTGCAGGCCCTGAGACCACGACCACTGTGGTGGTCCTGAACTCTGAGCAGGAGGACCCTTACTCTTCTTGCTGGGAGTAGAAAATGTACTGGACTGACCCAGACCCCTCTTCTGCTGTCTTTCCTTTCTATTTTGTTCATTGATTCTGACCCTTTCCACTTTTGATGCAGCATCTATTAGCTTAGCAAAATCAGTGATCTCCAATGCTGTGATCATGACTTTGATGTTGTCATCGACACCTTCTTCAAACCGTCTGCACCTCTCTGCCTCTGTAGGGACTATCTCCCTCCCATATCGGCTCAGTCTGACAAACTCACGTTCATACTCAGTCATTAACAACTGTCTCTGTTTTAGACTGATAAATTCTCTTCTTTGCTCTTCTAAATACACTTTGCTCACATATTTCTTCCTGAACTCTATAAGGAAGAATTCCCAGGTGATCCGTTCAGGTTACACCTCATTGGTTACTGTGTCCCACCACTGATATGTATCATCCTGAAGTAGGGACACAGCACCCGCTAGGTTCTGCTCAAGGGTGCAGTTTAGCTGTTTCAGCACTCTGATGGTTCTATCCAACCAGTTTTCTGCGGTCATGGGATCATCCTCCCTCTTCCCAAAGAAATCTACAGCCCCATGCTTTCTCAATTTCTCCAGATGGGACTTCTGTGGTACTGGTGGAGGTTGTGGCTGTGGTTGCGGTGGTGGAATTGCCCCCATCATTTGCTGGTAGAATTCAGTCATTTGCTGAAATAGAGCAAACTGAGGTTAGGCAGGTGCCTCAGCTGCTAGTGAAGCAGATTCTCTCCTGCCCCCAGATTCAGCTCTTGGTGGAGCATGACTCTCCACCTCTTCCTCAACTGCTCTTTGCGAAGCAGGATCCATATCCTATTCAAAATAAGAAAACAAACAGATCTGCATCAGTTTCACCTCAACACTTACAAATACAATGCAATGGTATGCACTCTATCTAGGCCCAAAAACGCCTAAACCGATGCTCTAATACCACTAAATGTGACACCCCTTACCCGTCTACAGTGTAGCTGAGCAAGTTATGCCACTCAGTGTGCCGGAGTACCAATTTATGTTTCTATTACAATTTATCACTTTTTATTCATTTATTTTCAATTTTGATAAATTTGAATTTTTTGGCAAATTTTATAGAAAATCCGGCAGAGTGCCGGCTGTAAATTGGAAAAATAGTTCTTTTGAACTTGTTTAAAAACACTTCCAATATAATTTTTAGATCCAAACTCCATTATACACATTTCAAATCAATCTCAAAATCATAATACTATTTTCAAAACTTTTCTGTGCACTTCATCACTTGAAGCATATTCATAAATAATTCTCAACATTTCAGTTATCAACATACATTATGTAGAAAATTTCAATAATATGAAATTTCATATATTTACATTAATATATAATTATAGGAGTTTATAGTTACAATCCAAACTAATACAAAATGCCAAAATACAAAATGCTCCTAAAATCCTATGTCCTACCATCTGCACTGCAGGTGTGAGGTGACTCGGGACTCCGGATGCAAATCTGAAGGCTCAAGCGGTCTGATGTCTGCTGAGCTCACCAGCTAGGTCTCCTGTACCTGCGCTTGGCAAAAGCGACGCACTAAGCAATTCTGCTTAGTGATGACAATATAAAATAAAATAAAATAAAATAAAACGAATATGCAGAATGTGTGATTACATTTTTGGTAGACTTAACTTCTGATATTATTTGCATTATTTTTTGATTAAAATTTGGTAAGATTTATTATCAATGCCCGAGTAACCCATACTAATTGACTGGACTGGATAAACGGGTAAACTGGCACTGGGTACTAAGTAACTCAGACCATCACACCATCGGACACATTGTGTCTCCCGGCGTGCAACAGAACAGCTAATAAGCTGTAATAATCATCGGGGTTAAAACCCAAGCGTAATAATTCAAATAACATAGCCAAAGGCTATTATGTCACAGAATGGCATGGAAAGCCATGAAACACAGAATGGCATGAAGCTATATGCAGTACTGCTAACAAAACCCTATTGGCATGCCGAGCTATCCAAACCAATCTTGTTAGGTATACTAGGGCATTTTACACTTTTAAGTTTCATAATTTTTAGAATTTAAGTTTTAGTGTTACTATTCCATTCATTGGTTAACAAAAATGTTGACTTTTGCATAGGCAATAGGTACATTGGTTCCAATATCATCAACATACTACATTTTGCATTCAAAATTTGTTGGTATTGGTTGCCAATACCATTTCTAAGCTTAATGTTAGTTGGGCAGAATTTTCAGTTTTTATGCTTTGTGTTTACTATTCTATTGTCAATTTTGCAGTGGGAATTTGGCAAACTGATCAACATGAAAGTTGTCCCTTATTTTGTCTAGTTGCATTTTATTTTTTGAATCACTCCATTTGAAGTTTTGTAGCTCAAGTTATGGTCCAAAAACCACAACTGGCCGGATTGAAATTCTGTCCAGAATTTCTGGACTGACCATATCTACAGTGCAATGAATAGTGAATGCAAGTCACCTTTTGAATTTGTTCTGGTCATAATTTGGGTTAAGTTTATTCATGAAAGTTGTTGGTCTATATCTCATCTTGTTGCTAGTAAAATTTCAGGTCAATTGGACCTTTCAACACTGATTTATGGCCAAATGACCAAACACTGTTCATTTGGTCATTTTGCCTAGGCAGACTGCAGGTCACCCGGATTAGGGCAAGCTTTTGGTCCACTTGGTTTGGTTTTATGGGCATAGTTTCTTCACCAAATTTGTGCCATTATGTGTCTAGTTTTATATCCAATTGGCCTTGCACCAATTGAACCTCTACAATTCAAGTTATGGCTGCCCAAACCTGCTAGACTCATGTCCAATTCTGCAGGTCACCAAGGGCAGCCACTCTAATCTCAATTCCCACTACATAAACCACTTCATTTCTAAGTTACACATAGCCAAATGGTCAGTAATTGACCATTAAAATATACTTTCACCATTAAATGATTAAGGTCTCCAATTTATGCCCAAACCCTAACCCTAATATCTCAAGTCATGCATTTACATACCTTCCATTTTCCTAAGCATTGTAATGATGTTAAAGGCAGCCAAATTGCAATTTAACTCTAAGAAATCTTCAAAACTCTACTAGGTTCAAGGCTGTCCAAAACTTTGGGATGGGCATACACAAGATATTTAGCAAATTTCTTTGCAATTTTGCACTCAATTATACTTATTCAACATAAATTTGAAGAGAAACATGAGTTTAAGTCACTAACCTCTTAGGGAGCTAATCCAAAGCTTGTAAGAACTCTTTCTTTTTAATTCTTTTTGCTCCCGAAAGACTCATCAAGATGATAGAACAATTTTTTGTGTTGCTAGGTTAGGGTTTAGCTGGGTAAAAGTGGGGGGAAATCAAGCTTTGAAAGCTTCAAAATGGTTTGCCTATGGAGGAAGTTCACGGCAAGGAAGAAGAAAGGGAGATGAAGTCTGCTTTTTTGTTCATTTTCTAGCCCATTTGTCTCTTTTAAGTAAGCTTATGCCATGTGTCAACTTTGGGTTGGTTGGAAGAATCTTAATGACATCATTATGATGTTCCATTTTCTTTCATTTTCTCTCCATTTCTTGTCTAATTAATTTCAATTAAATTTTTAACAACATTTAATCATATTTTATCCTATATAAATTATTTATTTAACTGGAAAAGTTGGACAAAAATCATCTCTGAAGGCGAAATGACCAAAATGTCCTCCGTTTGGCTTAACAAGCCAAAATTGTCTGTACCGATTGAAAAAATTTTCTAAGTATTTTCTTGGCATTCTAATGCCATAAGAACCTCAATAACCCTTCTCTGGAGTTCCACTAATTATTTTATAATTTTTCCCCAAGGTCTAGGGCTCCTAGTTGCGAGAACCGCAACTTCTCACTAGGTTACCCATCGCTAGGGCACCGGTTCATTTAACTTGATTGTATTTTATTTTTAAAAATTTTCTTAAATTTTTCTTATCAATATTTTAGTTAATTATGGTTCCTCACTTTAGTTTAAATATTTTTCTGGACATTCTAGCTGTCGGACCGACCAATGATCAGACGATCAGATCTTGATTGGCTAAAGTGAGGACGTTACATAACAATCCTCTCTTGGAATCAAGCATGTTAAACCTCTTTAACACTTTTTTCAAAGTATAGACTTTGGGATAAACCAATTGTTCTTTTTGCTTTATCTCTATAGATGTGAATCCTAAGAATATAGATTGCCTGCCCTAAGTCTTTCATGGAGAATGTATTTGACAACCATACCTTTACAATTGTCAACGTACCTGTGTCATTACCTATCAGTAGTATATCATCCACAAATAAGATAAGGAAAGTGATAGTACTGTCACTAACCTTCTTATATACACATGGATCATCCTCACTTTTTATAAAACCAAATGATTTAATGGCTTCATCAAAATGGATGTTCCAACTCCTCGAAGCTTGCTTCAACCCATAAATGGATCGCTTTAGCTTACATACCTTGGAACCATCTTGGGATTCAAAACCCCTAAGTTCTTCCATGAAAATTTTTTCTTCAATGTATCCATTGAGAAAAGCTATTTTAACATCCATCTGCCAAATCTCATAATCATAGTATGCAGCTATTGCTAATAGAATCCTAATTGATTTAAGCATGGCAACAGGCGAGAAAGTCTCCTCATAGTTGATTCCTTGCCTTTGAAAAAACCCTTTTGCTACTAGCCTTGCTTTATAGGTCTCTACCTTTCCATCAGAACCAATTTTCTTCTTAAAAACCCATTTGTTCCCTATAAGTACAATACCTTTAGGTGGGTCAACAAAATCCCAAACTTGATTCTTATACATGGAATCAATTTTGGATTTCATAACATCAATCCATTTTGAAGAGTCTATATCTGATATAGCTTCTTCATAGGTAAGTGGATCATCTCCATGATCTACTTCTTCATGAGTAGACAACTCTTATTCTTCTTCATAAAGGAAACCATATCTCACTGGTGGGTGAGATACCCTGGTTGTTCTACGAGGAATAGCTGTAGATGTTTCATCAATTGGTGTAGGTTGACTAGATGGATCTATATCCATTTGATCTGTTGGTTAGTCAAAATTCTCCAATTCGAACTCTATTTGCCTTCTTTTGCCTCCTTCTTGAACTAACTGTTGTTCAAGAAATGTGGCATCTTTACTTATCACAACCTTTTGTGAAGTAGGCAAATAAAAATAATATCTAAAACTATATTTTGGATATTCAACAAATCGACCTTTTTCTAATCTCGTTTCTAATTTATCAGTGTTCAGCTTTTTGATATAAGCTGGACAACGCCAAATCTTAACATGTTTAAGACTTGGTTTTCTTTCATGTGATATCTCATAAGGTGTGGAAGAAACTGATTTTGATGGAATCCTATTCAGAATACACAAAGCTGATTCTAATGCAAATCCCCAAAAGGAGATTGGCATATCAGTATAGCTCATCATACTACGTACCATATCCAATAGGGTACGATTTCTCCTTTCAGATACACCATTCAGACGTGGTGTTCCTGGAAGAGTCAGCTAAGAAACAATGCCATGCTCTCTCAAGTATTCATCAAATTCAGTACTCAAATATTCACCTCCATTATCTGATTGAAGAGCTTTAATACTCTTTCTTGTT
Source organism: Hevea brasiliensis (assembly GCF_030052815.1). Taxonomy (NCBI): domain Eukaryota; kingdom Viridiplantae; phylum Streptophyta; class Magnoliopsida; order Malpighiales; family Euphorbiaceae; genus Hevea; species Hevea brasiliensis. Next base: position 64,893,984 of record NC_079496.1, on the reverse strand, counting down.
TGATTTTCTACTTCAGATTTAAATTCTTTGAACTTTTCAAAGGATTCATGTTTGTATTTCATCAAATACAAATACCCAAACCTTGATTTATCATCAGTAAAGGTAATAAAATAATGAAAACCGCCTCTAGCCATTTCCTTAAATGGACCACATGCATCACTATGTATTAGCTCTAAAATATTTTCAGCCCTTAGCCCTTGTCCAACAAAGGGTGATCTAGTCATTTTGCCCTGAAGACAAGATTCACAAGTTGGCGTAGGCTCAGAGCCCAATGAGGATAGAATCTCCATTTTCTCCAATTTTGTAATCCTATCTTCTACAACATGACATAACCTTAAGTGCCAAATATATTTTGACCTTGAGTTGGTTTTCACCATGGCATTGCATTCATTTTGTGTTTGTCATTATTATCTAAATAATAAAGACCATCATTCATATAACCCACACGAACATATTTATTTCCAAAATAAATATTGCAAACATCATCTGTGAATTAAAATTCATAGCCATTTCTAGTCAAACTAGATATAGAAATGATGTTCTTAAAAGCATCAGGTACATATAAAATATTATCCAAACACAAAACATGTCCAAACATGTAAAAAGATTTAGATCCTATGGCTAAAGCTTCAACAGTTGAGCCATTGCCAATTCGGACTCAAATATCTTGAGAATGCAAGCTGCTACTATTTGCTAGTTCCTGCATATCATTAGAAATGTGAGAACTGGCACCAGTATCTAAAACCCAAGCTGTAGATGAACTATGAGTATCATTAGAATCTAAATAACAAGATATGGACATACCTTCCAAAGGTGTATCCTTCTTGTCCTTTAAAGAAGCAAGATACTCTGGCCAATTCCTTTTCTAGTGCCCATCCTTCTGGCAATGGAAATACTTTCCTTTGCCTCCATCAGCTTAAGTCTTCCCTTTCTGTTTAGCTATTTTCTTAGAAGGACCAAGAATCTGAGGTTTCTTTTTCTTATTGCCCTTTTTCTTGTTGGACTTTCCAGCAGAAGGAGATGTAATCAAAGCAACCTCTTTTCCTTTATTACCCAGCATATTCTTTTGGGCAATAACCAGCATGTTGAGTAAACTAGCTAAGGTGCATTCCTATTTAGTCATATGGAAATTTGTCACAAAATTCCCAAAAGACTAAGGAAGGGACTGAAGGATCAAATCCGTCTGTAGTTGGAAATCCATGTTGAAGTCAAGATGTTCCAGCTGCTCAATCAGCCAAATTATCTTGTGGACATGATCCCTAACATTTTGTCCCTCAGACATCCTCATACGAAACAGCTGCCTAAATATCTCATACCATTACTGCTGTGCTCACCTTCTAACTCTTGTAGGTGAAAGAGGATCTCACTCGCACTCTGCATGTTCTCATGCTGCTTCTGTAACTCATTACTCATGGAAGCAAGCATGTAACACTTAGCTCTCATATCATGCTCCTTCCACTTGTCCAAAGTTTCATGTTCCTCTGGAGTGGCCTCTAGAGGTAAGGGAGTAGAAACATTTGAGTCTAGAACATATCCTATATATTCAAGGTTCAGGACAAGTTTCAAATTTCTTGGCCAATCAGACAGATTAGGTCTTGTTAACCTATTGCGATCAAGTATGCTTGCAATGATATTAGATGGTGGTGGTTGTTCTGTGCTCATTATTGTCAAAAAATTAACTGCAGAAAATAACTAGATTAATTAGTAAATGTATCATGTAATTAACCAAAATAATTATGATTTTTTAATCAAATTGGTCCTCCCACTAACTTAGTGAATCCTACACTTCCAAAGTAAAAAACAGAAATCCTAGTTGGATGGATTTCTAGTGGGTGATTGAATTCTTATAATTCTATTGATCATCCTCAGGTACATCCATTATTGGAATTACAATAAACTATAAGTGAGCAACTCCTTGCCCATCACATCTCATGTGAGGTTCAATCCTTTACCTAGCCCCTAATGCTCAAAATCTCAGGTACATCCATTATTGACTTATCTTGCATTAGTTAAATTGATCCCATTGAGCCAGTAATTATGCAAATAATTTTAATGTCCTTAGGTACATCCAATATTGGCCACCAAACCATTTACATATTTACAACATCTCATGCTTAACAATTATTCTTAAGAAAATTTCTTAAATTAATTGCATCTTATGCAAGTATTTAAAATTTCTTAAAATAATTGCTTTAATGGAGGGTCCATGTTATAATTACTTTAATTATAGCATTTTCAACTTAATCATTTGTTTGAAAGATTTTATGGACATCCTAATTACTATTAAGGTCTCACTTTGCACATTATCCAATTAGCATGCATATATCATATACTTACATACATTCCCATACATCTCATGCATTCATGGATAAACAGTAAATATGGCATGATCATGGACTTTCTAAGGGATTCAATTCTGAGCCACCAAGAATTGAATCAGGGCATTCCTAGGTGCATTTCATTCATTCATTTTACAAGAGTTACTAAAGGAGTACATAATCAGCACTTGATCTTGAATTTCTCTCACTGGTCCCACCAATGCTCTTAACCTCCTTGAACTTCTTGCAATCCAATTACATAGTAATCCTTGGCATACCAAGGTGAATTTATAAGAACTTAAATAAATGAAATTACAACCCAAAAATTATTACAAACTTAATAAGACATGCCTAAAATAAATTAAAATTAATTAATTAATTTACAATCCCAAAGAAACATAAAAGAGATAAATCCAATCACGTTGGTCTTTTATAACCCATGATCATCCATCATGCATATCACTATTTAACAATTAAATAAAACATACATACTTAAATTAAATTGAATATCTCATATTCAACTTAAAAATCCAAATTTGAATATGATTCAAATAAATTTAAAAATTCATATTTGAATCACATTCAAACAACCTTAAAAATTCAGATTTGAATTACATTCAAACAATTTTTAAAAATTCATATTTGAATCACATTCAAACTGTAACATCCTCATTTTAGCTAGTCCGTACAGTCTACTATTCCCGTGACCAGTGTCGGTCTGGACAGCTAGAACATTCGGAAAAATATTTAAACTAAAGTGAGGAATCAAAAATTAACTCAAATATTAATAAGAAAAAAATTTAGGAAAAATTATAAAATAATTCTTGGGACTCTAGAGAAGGGTCATTGAGGTTCTTATGGCATTAGAATGCCAAGAAAATACTTAGAAAAAATTTTCAATCGGTACAGACAATTTTGACCCGTTAAGCCAAACGGAGGGCATTTTAGTCATTTCGTCTTCAGAGATGATTTTTGGGCCAACTTGTCCAGTTAAATAAATAATTTATATAACATAAAACATGATTAAATATTGTTAAAAATTTAATTGCAATTAAATAGACAAGAAATGAAGAGTAAATGAAGGAAAATGGACTTATGACATCATAATGATGTCATTAAAAATCTCTCAACCAATCTTGTCTTGACACATGGCATAACTTTCTATAAAAGAGACTAAATGAGCTAAAAATGAAAAAAAAAAATCAGAACCTCTTCCTTCTTCTTCTCCTTGACATCAACTCTCCTTCCCTAACCCTCCATGAACAAGCTTTTTCGAGCTTGATTTTCCCTAGCTTTCTTCCACCAAAAACCCTAATTGTCAATACAAAAACTTGCTCTTTCATCTTGGTGAAGCTTTGGGCAGCAAAATTTTGAAGAAAAACTAAAGTTTTGCAAGACCCAATCTTAGTTCAAAAGAGGTTAGTGACCAATCCTTGCTTTCTTTTTGAAATACATGTTTGGGGACAAAAATTGAGCTAGAAAATGAGAGAAATTTAAATGAAATTGATAATTATGTAAACCTCCATTTTCAGTAGCTATGTGAAGGGTAGGGTTTGGATTGTTTTCCTTGAATAAATTTGGTATTGTGGCTGCCCATAACATTAACCTATTGTTTAGAATGGTGAAAGGTAAGTGAATGCATGAATTGAGATGGAATGGGTTAGGGTTTGGGTATAAAATGGAGACTTTGATCATGTAATAGTTAAAGTGAGTTTTAATGGTCAATTAGTGAGCATTTGTATATGTGTAAACAATAAATGAAGTGGTTTGTGTAGTGGGAATTGAGATTAGTGTGGCTGCCCTTGGTGACCTGCAGAATTGGACATGAGTCCAGTAGGTTTGGGCAGCCATAACTTGAATTGTACAGGTTCAATTGGTGCAAGGCCAATTGGACATGAAACTAAACACATAATGGCACAACTTTAGTGAAGAAACCATGCCCATAAAACTAAACCAAGTGGACCAAAAGCTTGCCTTAATCTAGGTGACCTGCAGTCTGTTTCTGCATAATGACCAAATGAACAGTGTTTAGTCATTTGACCATAACTCAGTGTAGAATAGTCCAATTGTCCTGAAATTTTACCAGAAACAAGCTGAGATATAGACCAAAAACTTTCATGAAGGAATCTAACCCAAATTATGACCAGAACCTATCCAACAAGTGAGTTGCAATCACTGTTCACTGCACTGTAGATATGGTCAGTTCAGAAAAATTTCAATTCGGCCAGTTGTGGTTTTTGGACTATAACTTGAGCTACAAAACTCCAAATGGAGTGATTCAAAAAAGGAAATACAACTAGACAAAATAAGGAACAACTTTCATGTTGATCATTTTACCAAATTCCCACTGTAAAAATGACCAATGAAACAGTAAAAATGAAGCATGAAAACTGAAAATTCTGCTCAATTAGCATTAAGCTTAGAAATGGTATGGGCAACCAATACCAACAAATTTTGAATGCAAAATGTGGTATGTTGGGAGTATTAAAACCAATGTACCAATTGTCTATGCAAAAATCAACATTTTGGTTGACTAATGAAGTGAATAGTAACACCAAAACTTGAAATTCAAAAATTGTAAAAACTCTAAAGTGTAAAATGCCCTAGTATACCTAACAAGAATGGTTTGGATAGCATGGCATGCCAATACGGTTTTGTTAGCAGTATTGCATATGGCTTCATGCCATTCTGTGTTTCATGGCTCCCATTCCATTCTGTGATATAATAGCCTTTGGCTATGTTATTTGAGTTGATATACTTGGATTTTAACCTTGATAATTATTACAGCTTGCACACTGGGAGACACAGTGTGACCGATGGTGTGATGGTCTGAGGTACTTAGTACCCAGTGCCAGTTTACCCGTTTATCCAGTCCAGTCAACTAGTATGGGTTACTCGGGCAATGATAATAAATCTGATCAAATTTTGAGTGAATAATACTACAAATAATACCAGAAATTAAGTCTACCCAAAAATGAAATCATCATTCTGCATAATTATTTTATTCTATTTTATTTTATTTTATATTATCACCACTAAGCAGAATTGCTTAGCGCGTTGGTTTTGCCACTCGCAGGTATTGTAGACCTAGCTGGGGAGCCCAGCAGACATTAGACGGGGTGAGTCTTCAGAGCTGCACCCAGGGTCCGGAGTCACCTCACATCTGCACTACATATGGTAGGACATTAGGACTATAGGTGGCCCTTTCGTATTTTGCATTTTGTATTAGTTTGGATTGTAACTATAAACTCCTGTAATTATGTATTAATGTAAATATATGAAATTTCATATTATTGAGATTTTCTGCATGATGTATGTTGATAAATGAAATGTTGAGAATTATTTGTGAATATGGTTCAAGTGACGAAGTGAACAGAAAGGTTTTGAAAATAGTATTGTGATTTGATATTGAGATTTTTGAGATTGACTTGAATGTGTATAATGGAGTTTGGATTTGGAAATTATTTTGGAAGTGTTTTTAAACAGGTTTAGCAGAACTGTTTTTCCAATTTACAGCCGGCACTCTGCCGAATTTTCTATAAAATTTACAGATAAATTTAGATTTATCAAAATTGAAAATAAATAAATCAGAAAGTGATAAATTGTAATAGAAACATAATTGGTGCTCCGGCACACTGAGTGGCATAACTTGCTCGGCTACACTGTAGATGGGTAAGGGGTGTCACATTTAGTGGTATAAGAGCATCGGTTTAGGCGTTTCTGGGCCTAGATAGAGTACATACCATTGCATTGCATTTGTAAGTATTGAGGTGACACTGATGCAGATATGTTTGTTTTCTTATTTTGAATAGGATATGGATCCTGCTTCGCAAAGAGGAGTTGAGGAAGAGGTGGAGAGTCGTGCTCCACCAAGGGCTGAATCTGGGGGCAGGGTAGAATCTGCTCCACCAGCAGCTGAGGCACCTGCCCAACCTGAGTTTGCACTATTTCAATGTTGACACCATATTTTGGCCGATCCCCAAAATCAATAAAACTTTGAAACCGACCCCCAGTACTAAGTCTCCCTGTGACAGCTAATCACATTTCCGATCCCTCTTTGATAGACAGTCACATTTCCGATCTCTCCTCAAAGAATTGAATCAATGCTAAGTCCTCACATCAGTCAAAGCCTTACCAGTCTATTAAATCGCTCACCGATCTCTCAGACCCGTTGTCGAATCTCCGGACCAGTCAAGTATATTCCTGATCTCTGTTGACAAACGAAATGAACTGACACTAGATCTTTTCTTACCAGTTTTATTGCCGATCCCCCTTTCAAAAGTTTAAGAGCTAAGGCTTTGGTCCGGTTTAATGAGGATTCCGATCTTAAGTGTTCAAGTCAAATTTCCAATTTTAATCAAGTCCCGTTCAGCATTTCTTCCCCACCGATCTCATGCTTATTGTGCTTTCCGATCTCTTACGCTTAGATTAATAATTGCATTTAGTTCTTGTTTTGCTATGCTCAGACAATTAAATACTTAGGCAATTCAGAGATTTTCCAATCACATCCAATCATTGAACAAAGAGCGATTTCATTTCATACCAACATTTATACAAGTCATTTGGCTGGGGGATCACCCCCAGCCTGATCTACATTTTGCTCATTTTCTCTCTCACCCTCAACCCCCTCTTCGCTTTCCTCCTCGCCTCCGGGAGCCAGGTCGGCCATCCAAGAGAAGTCCTCCTCTGGGTAACGCTTTTGGAGCTCGGCCAAGAGATCCTTGTGAGCGTTCACATAAGCACCGGCTATTCCTGTCACCATCTCTTCATCTTTTGCCTTAAGCTCCTCGATGAAGGTAAGCGACACGAGCGGCCGTTGGCCGGGCGCTGGACTTCTCTAAGAGCATGATCCCTTTCAGCCAGAACATGAGTCTGTTCGGCCAGCTTATCCTCATAGTACTTCATACGCCCCTCAATTTGAGATATGTAATCCTGAGCGGATGAGAGTTGGGATCGGAGGGATGCCACTTCTTGATTCTTCTTCTCGACCTCCTTACCCAGGCGGTGAGCCTTTTCCCTGACTACGTGCTGGTTCACCAGGCACTCTACATTCAAACTCATAGATCGGGTCAGGATGTCGTCAAGATTGTCCGGAGACAGTCTGTCCCAATCCTCCCGAAGGCAGATGGAAGACCCCAAGACTTTGGCAGAATTGGGGTTCTCCCGAACAGTCCGGTTGTTCTCCAGGGAAGCGATAAGCACTTGAGCGCCACGAGAAGGGGCTCGTGGGCCTCGCAGGAGGTCGAGAACGACCCCCTTCTGTGCTTGGAGCAACTGGAGGAGGTGGAGGCGGCTCTTCTCGTCGAGGAGGAGATCAGACAGCTTCTGCGATCGGCGGTCCGGAAGGTTGAGGCGGATCCCCTTGTATCTCCCCAGGTTCATGGCCGGGTGTTTGAAGTAGTGCCGAACGCTTCATCTCTTTTACTTTCCGGGAAATCTCTCTTTCTTTCTTCCGCTTCCTGGAACCCTCACCACCCGCCGTACCTGCACAAAGAAGAGGTCAGTGAGATCGCTAAGGTCCTGAGATCTGAGATGTAGAAAATACCAATGCCGAGGTCAGAGAGCGAAAGTTCGCGATCTTAGCCGGTGATCAGCTGTATGGTCCAATGGTGCAGCTCGGCAGTCACCGCATCTAAACAGGAGAACTTCTGAGTAGCCGCCTGATTCTTCAGCTCCATCACTATTAGGCTTTCCTCCTTGTTCAGGGTAATACGCTTTGGAATCAAGGGCCCCTGGTGCCACCAGCTACGGGGGAAGTCCTCGAAGCAGGTCTGATTTTTGCTCCTCAGAATGAAGAAGCGGTTTTTCCAATTTTTAAGGGAGGAGGGCAGATCGGTGAAGAGCCCACAATGAGGCTTCGCCTGAAAAAACCAGTGCTCATCATCCTTTCGGCGAGTTAGCCTGTGCAGTTCGGCGAACACCTTAGCCGTAGGACTGATTCCCTTAGCTCGGCACAGGCCTCGGAAGGCTACTAAGATCCGCCATGAGTTAGGGTGAACTTGAGCAATGCACACTCGGTGATATTTTAGGACCCCCTTGAAGAAGTCATCCAGAGGGAACCGAAGACCGGCTTTAACTGTTCCTCATATACTATAACCATGTCATTCTCTTCAAAGAAGTGATCGGCTCGGTGATCGCCGCGACACCGGATAAGTTCGTACGAATCTGGATGAATATTGTACTCCTGGCTGAATGATTGCAGATCGGATTCTTGCAAGATCGATGGAAGCTCGTCCATAGGAAGATTCTCCCTCCCTGAATAAGGTAAAAGCCTCGATGGTGCGTTTCGCCCCCGAGCTGGAACGGAGACCCTAAGAGGTTCTGGTCGTGCGCTTGGCCCGACTACCTCTTCTTCATCAGACGACCACGAGAACTGAATGGAAGGAGGGCTCATCGCTCTATGACCCTCGGCGTCGCTCATTTTCAAAAGAAATAAAGAATTTAAACTAAAAGAAGATCAAAGCCCTTACCGGAGTCTGATTGGCGCCGGAAGAACTTGAGAAAATGAGGGAACTTCGAAGTTGTGAGCAAGAGACTGAAAATGACATACAGGAGCAAATGGCTAACCCTTCACCCTTATTTATACTAGTCCGAGCATTTAATGCTCACGAGGTTCCAGGCAGCGCATCAGTTAGCGGGACTTGCCAACTGTTCTGACACATCTCACGCATATTCCCAAGATCCCATAAAGAGATCGGTTAATTATAGAGCGGCAGATTCAGGTGTTTTCGAATTATGGATCGGATAAGTGTCATTCAGGTAAAGAATCAGATCGGATAATCATATTAGGGCTCGGAAAATAATTAATAAGATAATAATTGACAAAATAAAATCTTTATTTCCAAAAGATCGGATTACATCATTTGGGCGATCTCAAGAGATCGGAATACATTTCCAAAAGTCAGATTACATAATTTGGGCGATCTAAAGATCGGAATACATTAGAGATCTGATTACATCAAAAGGCCGATCTCTAAAAGATCAGCGGAACATCCTATCTAAAGAGGCCTGTGTCAATAGTCAACATTGTGACCGATCCAAAGGGGTGTCACCGACCAGAACCGAGGTGCTGTCGGAACACCCAATGTGGAGGAAAGCCGCTGTCGGAACACCCAATGTGGTGAGAAGTCAAATAAACTTGGAAGAGCAACTGTCAAGGGTCGGCAGAACATCAACAATTTGCTCGGTCAAAATTGATTCGCCGATTATGCCAGTTAAACGACTCGAGATCGATACAATCGAGGTCCGCAATCCAGATCGATTAATTGATTTAGTTCTCTCACCATCATCAGATAAGGTCATCACGATTATTCGATCACCAGGGTCATGAGTTTTCAGTCGGGGAATAAAAAGGTCCATCGAAAAAGATCAAAAACCACGATCCTGCCGGAACAACGGCCGAAACGACTGCCGGAATAACTAGAATAGGAAAGTAAAGAAGAAAAGAGGAAAATCAGATGGAGAAAGTTTTGGGTTAGGGGGTATATATAGGGGGAAATCAAGCATTTATTCTTTGACGAAAACGGCGGGCCTTGGGAATTGAGGGGAATTAATGCTTTGACCGGACCGGGCCTGGTTAAGGGAAGTATTAGAATAATAGAGATCGAAAGAGGGAAGATCGGCATGAAAGATCGGAGAAGGACCATGTTGAGAAGATCGGAAAGCAAGAGAGAACAGAAAACGAAAGGGCGCCTACTGCTGTCACCATAATCAGAACCGAGGTAGTTAAAGCATTGCCAGGTAAAATCTCAACCGCACGCCCCAGAATCGCCCACGTTTCTGACATGCGCTGTACATCCTAATCTCCACCGTTGATCCAACTTGTAAGGACGAGCTCAGAGCCCTTGGATCAAAGAAGAAGACGACAAAACCAGCGCCTTTCACTCCTAGCCCTCAGATCCCCCCGGACAAGAGAATTTGGGACCGTCAGATTAGAAGAAGAAAATGATAAATTTTCTAAAGAGGATCTCAGCCGTCCGTTCTGATCCTCTTTAATTCCTGAGCTTCAGATCATGTCCTTCGAAATCCTGACCCTCCATCTCCCTCAAAATAGATCCTGACCCTTCATGGGGAGCACCCGGTTCCTATAAATACCTGCATGAAAACTATTCAAGGGGGACGAAAAAAGAAAGAAGGTTGTTACTATAGTGGAAGAACTCTGAAATTTAATTCAGATTATTACTCTGCTTTCATAAGAAGAGCCTTTGGAACCAGTTTCTTGAAGTGTTTTCTTAAAAGATTTTGAACACTGGAACTTTTCATTTTCAGCTCGTTCATTATCCAGTAGCATTCCCATTTTTCAGTTCCTGGTTATCTGTATTTTTATTTCCGCCGTCCATGTTCAATCTCATTTAAACTCGGGTATAATTCTGACTCGATTGCATTTAGTGAAGTACGCTTTGTTTCAAGGCGGACCTTAGTCTCCCAGCTACCGACTTGCGATTTTATTACGTTCTGTGATTCTGTAGTTAGCTCACTAAATCCGACTTCTTACAGGTCAGTGTTCATATTGCCATTTTATTTAGTTCTTGTTTTACATATTTCCTTTTTTTTCATGCATGTTATTTCCTTTAAGGTCATATCACATTTGAAAATGAAAAGGTAGGTCGTGCTTCAGTTGGCTTCTACATCGGCTAAATCATATTTTTGTTGATCTTTATTATTTTGGAACGCAAGTCATCTAGTCTTGAATAATATATAAGTGGTTAGGATAAAATAGGTAACTGTATTTTAGGGGTCTCTTTGAAAAAAGAGGGTCTAAATAACACGTCAGGGGAAATAGCTAAATCGAATCGCTAGGCTGACGTAGAAGATAGGCCGGCATAACACCATAAGATGGAATAAAGATCAAATCTCAGATGAGTAAAATGGAACAGAGGGAATACTGGTAAGGCGACCACATGGGAGGTCGGTAAAATTCAGTCCGGCATCCCTTATTTAGTCACAAAATACCAATAAGTTAAAGGAAGCCTTATTACGACCTTGGCATCTTTAAATACTAGAACTCTTAAACCTAGGCTCTTAAGATATATAGCTGTGACCAAATTTCGAAGAGATCAGAGGAGAGTTCTTATCCTGTCTCAATTCAATTTTAATCTAACGAGTATCGGAGGAGAATTCCTATCCGGTCTCAACTCAAAATTTTAATAAATATTAAATAGAGATCGGAGGAGAGTTCTTATCCGATCTCAACTCATAATTTTAATAAATATTTAATAGAGATCGGAAGAGAGTTCTTATCTGATCTCAACTCAAAATTTTAATAAATATTGAATAGAGATCGGAGAAGAGTTTTTATCCGGTCTCAACTCATAATTTTAATAAATATTTAATAGAGAGCGGAAGAGAGTTCTTATCCGGTCTTAACTCAAAATTTTAATAAATATTAAATAGAGATCGGAGGAGAGTTCTTATCCGGTCTCAACTCAAAATTTTAATAAATATTAAATAGAGATCGGAGAAGAGTTCTTATCCGGTCTCAACTCAGAATTTTAATAAATATTCAATAGAGATCGGGGGAGAGTTCTTATCCGGTCTCAACTCAAAATTTTAATAAATATTAAAGAGTTCGGAGAAGAGTTCTTATCCAATTCTTAAATTAAATTTTAATAAAATATTCCTTTCAAATAAAATTAACATACAACAGTAACTCACTAAGGTTGTCTCATTTACTTATGTATCTGGGTGATCCGAATTTAGTGAAAAATTAAAATTTCCTTTTGACAAAAGGATTAACATCTCCATCCGAGCCCTCCTAACTAATTTATGAAAAATGCAAAGTTAAATCTACTTGCCCTTATTGAGGGACGAGGTGGGGTGCCTAACACCTTCCCCACCCATTTACGGACCCCGAACCTAGAATCTCTGTCTTGAAGTGGTTTCATTTCAATCTATTTTCACAAATGGTTTTCTTTAGTTTCCCCCAAAACTAAGGTGGCGACTCCTCACTCTTTCCCACTTTGGTGAGGGTTCGTTCAGGCGATCGCAAAACTCCTTGCGACAGCTTGGTGACTCCACTGGGGAATCTTGAGATTTAACCCCGGTCTAGAGGTCCAAAAGTAGATTTAATTTTTCAATCAAATTATAGTTAGGTGGGCTCACCCAGCAATATTTTATGTGTTAATTTTTGTTTATTCCTACTAACTGTTCCGCTTGTTTTGCTTGTTTTATTCCCTACAGTGATCTCTGTTTCAAAAAAAAAAGGAAAAAAAGAAAAAATGGGAAGAATAAAATCCCCCTGAATTGGGAAGAGGTAAAGGTGTCCCTTCACACACTGAACACTCACACGATGTCCTCACACACTTTGGTCCTATACCCGGGCTTTCTTACCCTTTTAGGAAAGTAGGAGGGGGTCATATAGCGGTACCCGTGGGTTTTACCCCGTCAGTATCCGTGAAGGCTTCTGCTCAGATTGAAACTCGTTCTATCCACTGTGATACTCGTGGAATTTTCCCGATAATATCATGGTTATAGAACGGGGCTCTACTATTACAGTAGGGGCAATTTGGGAACCTGTGGCTTTTAGAAAATTAGACCTTGAGCTAAACTATCAAAATAGCTGAAAGCCGTAGTAAGCTACCTTATAAGATAGAACTATCCAATTAGGTAGCACTCATCCGGTATTAGGAGTCTCCCTATGCTAGGACAAAAGGGGCATACTTACTCTTACCCTATTCTATTTATTTTACTTTGTTCTTACTTTTAAGGGTAATCTTGAATCATGTTATTAAGAAAACCTGCACATTTTCCTACTTTGATAAATGTGTAGGTACCAGTCTGCCAACAATATAATACAAGATTACCTAAATCTATCCCACTAATAAGTTTTTCCTGCAGACATCACTAAATTAAGGTCTGTAAAGGATAGGCATCATTTTTAACATGGCATTCTCGAGTCAGTTGGCAGAAGAAGTTCTTAGACCAGAACAGAATGCTAAACCATTGTTGAACCTATGAGGCGGTTCGGGTCATGGTTTAGCAAAATTGTGAATGGATAGTATGACTCCCGTAGGTACTCCCTCGTTAGGGTTATGCGAAAAGTTGGAAGCACCATATGGACAAGTACCATAGAGGCGTGTTCAATCCAGTCATTCACCGTCAGACTATCGAACAATGCCATGATAAAATTGATGCAATTATCCTTCTCCAGACCCCATTTTGGCTACCAGATGCCACAGTATCCTTCGTCCGAACCAGGACCTTTAGTTTTTTTTTTACGAAATCCAAAATTTATTAAAAGTTTTTTACTTCCCCACAGGAAATCAACATTGCTCCAAACAAGGCAAGTCTGACCAAGCACACGGTTCAACCCAAGCGAGTGTACTTAACAAGATCTCGAACAAAGAAGATAATGGAAGATCAGGAACAAGTACAGAACCTACAAGGGCAGGTTTCCGAATTGAAAGATCAGGTCTCAGAACTTATGAGACTAATGAGGGAAATGTCCCAGAATAAACCCACAGCAGAGCCTAGCCTACTGCTACCCCCTCCACCACCTCCAACAAATGATCCGCACCAAGCTTCAACTTCTTTTACCTTTCATTCACCAATTCCGGACCCGACAATCACTGTCAATCCGGCTGCCATGAATAATGACTTACCTTACTCTCATTACCCAACCGTTTCAAACACTGACCCATACCCTTCCATTCTAATCCCTCCAGTTCACTCCACCCCTCATCTCCCAGCTGGCGGAGCATTTCATGCAACGGGAGGGGAAAATAGGACAAAAGAAAGCGAGAAACTATCTGCTCTAGAAGAGAGATTGAGAGCGATAGAGGGGCTGAATATGTATGGCTCAGTTGATGTGGCATCACTTAGATTGGTTCCCGATGTGGTGGTGCCACCCAAGTTCAAGGTCCCTGATTTCGACAAGTACACAGGGAATTCAGATCCTCGCATTCACTTGGCCACCTATATCGCCAAGATGTCTGCTCTGACAGAGGATGACAGACTGCTGGTCCACTTCTTTCATGAGAGCCTCTCCGGGGCAGCTTTGAGGTGGTGTATTCAGTTGGACAGGAGCAAACTGCGCTCCTGGAAGGATTTAGCTGATGCCTTCTTAAAGCAGTACAAATTTAACTGCGATGTGGCCCCCACAAGGAGGGATCTTCAAAACCTGGTGCAGAGGGACAGGGAAAGCTTCAAGGAGTATGCCCAGAGATGGAGAGAAAAGGCGGCAGAAGTACACCCTCCGGTGACTGACAATGAGCTGTGCTCTCTGTTCATTGAGACGTTGAAAGCCCCCTATTTCAATTTGATGATTGGGAACACTTCCAACAGCTTCTCTGACATCATACAGGCCGGTGAAAGAATAGAGGCCGATCTAAGAATGGGACGGTTGCAGGAGTTGGCTGAGAACCCTGCGAAAAAGACTGCCAGCTTTGGCAAGAAGAAGGAGGGTGATGTGCATTCTGTCACCCGTCAAAACAATTATTCCCCATTCCCTCAAAACAATTATCAGCCATATCATCCCCCTCATGGCCAAACAGTCACAAACATTCCACCTCCTTTCCCTAATTATCCACACCCGCGCCCACAATATCCCCCACCTACAAATTACCAACCGAGACCACCTCCTCCTCCTGCTCAACCAAGACCACCACAAAACAACCCAAGACCCCCAAGAAACCCTGATCCACCTCTTCCCCTCCCACTCAGTGAAATATACCGATACCTTGTCGGTATCAACCAAATTGTACCAGTCCCCCTAGACCCAATTCAGCCTCCATATCCCAGGTGGTATGATGCCACTGCCCATTGTGAGTACCATGGAGGGGCACAAGGGCATTCAACTGATAACTGCGGGGCACTCAGAGGAAGGGTGCACGCTTTAATCCGAAACGGATGGTTGAAAATTGAGGGAAATGGTTCCCTCCCTAATGTTACCTCAAACCCATTGCCCAACTATAATTCGGGTAATGGTGTAAATATGATAGAATCTGGCAGAGAAAGGTTGGCACCGGAGGTAGATGAGCTCATCCCTCACTTTGAGGGGATCTTTGCCATGGCAGTAAAAGAAGGCTACCTTTGCCCTCAGATATCAGGGTCGATAAAGAATACGGGATGTCCTTATCATGAAGGGGCAGCTGATCATGAGCTGCGGGATTGTGAGGGGTTCAAGCGCGAGGTTCAGAATTGGTTATCCCTTAAAATTCTGAGATGCCTGACAAAGTCAAAGACAGAAGGGGGAGTGAACACAACCAGATATAGTCATAATGCTTCTACCTCTAAACCCAGAATTACTTTCTCACCCCTAGTAACCTCGCCGCCAATAACGATTATCCGAGCCCCATCTCAGCTCCCTGTTACCAACACCCACGCCATACCTTGGAACTACAATTTCCAAGTCTTCACTCAAGGAGCGTCGAGCAGTACATCAGCTCCTAATCTTGCCTCACCTCCAGTACCACCAAAACCATGTTTTACTCCTCATGAGCATTTTAGAATGACTTATGCCGGACCCACCACCAGTGCTACTCCTCAGGTTGATCCCCAACCCGTCGCTGCCACAAAACCCTCCTCTAGTGGGAGGTGTTACGGGAACGAAGAGAAAGAAAAGAGAAAAGGGAAAGTAAAGATGGGAGAGTTACTGAAGAACACCGAAGAGGAGGTTGAAAAGACAGAGGAAGTAGAACCTACTGGACATAAAGAAGAGGAGGAACTGCTGCTCCAAATAATGAAACAGAGCGAGTATGATGTGGTGGAGCAGTTGAGAAAGACACCTGCCCGAATTTCGCTGCTGTCACTGATCTTGAGCTCAGAGGTACACCGTCAAGCCCTGCAGAAAATTCTGGATCAGGCCTTTGTGAGCCCCGATATCACACCGGGGCAGTTTGAAAAGATAGTGGGACAAATCCAGGCATCCAGTTTTGTCACTTTCTCAGAAGAAGAGATAGACCCTGCTGGCTTAACGCACACTAAAACTCTGCATGTGACGGTGAAATGCAAAGGTTGTATAGTGGCCAAGGTCCTTATTGACAATGGATCAGCGCTCAATGTACTGCCTAATACCACCTTGGCCAGGCTGCCAGTTGACCAATCTAATATACGTCAGAGTACTATGGTGGTGAGAGCCTTCGACGGTACAAGGAGAGAAGTGCTGGGAGACATTGACCTGCCAATCCAAGTCGGTGCATGTACTTTCAACGTCACGTTTCAGGTGATGAACATTGAGCCCGCATATACTATGCTATTGGGAAGACCTTGGATTCATTCAGCAAATGCTGTCCCTTCAACTTTGCACCAAAAGATCAAATATATTATAGACGGCAAAATCATCACAGTGAAAGGAGAGGAGGCCTTCTTTGGTCACCAAGCCACAATCACTCCCTTATGTGGCGGTGAGAATCGTTGGAAAGCTCCTTCCAGGCCCTTGAGTTACAAGAAACCAGAAATGGAGGGGTTATGGCTATGGTAGCCAAGATAATGACAAGGAGTGGGTACGAAGAAGGCAAAGGCCTAGGCGCCACATTACAAGGAATCGTTGAACCTATACCGGCTATCCAGAAGATAGGTCGTTGCGGATTGGGTTATGAGGAAGATGCTCTCATGGATGGGCGATTCTGGATGAGAAACAGACTTCGGGATCAGAGATTCGACCAAAAAATCGGGAGAATGAAAGTAGTCCCGAGAATCACGGATGTATTCACTAAACCAGTCATTGAAAATCCGGCAGATGTGAAAGAATCACCTGATCAACCATCCGTTGATGTCATTCACCTGGATTCCCTGTATGAGGCTCTGGTCTCTCTAATAGCTGAGGGACAAGAACTGGACAACTGGACGGCAGAGGACATCCCTGTACTCAATTTCGAGTAAAGTACCTTTGGTTATCTACACTTGATCATTTTGTCCATGGTGGCAAGTGTAACGTTGTAAATGGACCCTTTTCTTATGACATAAATTTTTAATGAATTAATAGCGCATTTATTTCCAAATCCTTTTTATGCTCTTCATTTGAATTCCATCTTTATAATATATTCTATTTTCGTTCATCCAGGACCTTTCATCTAACACCTAATAATCCAATAGACTCAGAGATTCCTCTGGTTAATTTTGAAATCCCCATAACTGCCATTACTTCAAGTGATTCTGAGGTGGAGCTCACAGAGGAAAGCAATGAAAATGATAAACCTTCCCTCGTGCCTTGTGGAGATGAAACACGCACCATAAACTTAGGCACGGAAGAAGTAAAGAGGGAACTTAAGGTTGTGGAGAGTGAGGAATTGGGAGATATGATCGGTTTGCTCAGAGAATTCCTAGACGTATTTTCCTGGAGCTATGATGATATGGTTGGTTTGGACCCCCAGATAGTGGCGCACAAAATTCCCCTAATTCCAGGGACAATCCCGGTAAAGCAGAAGCTAAGAAGAATGACTCATGACACCTTTGCTCAAGGTTAGGGATGAGGTCAAGAAAGCGATCTGATTGGGTTCATAGAAGTAGTCAAATATCCCCAATGGATAGCTAACGTTGTCCCGGTAATGAAGAAGAACGGGAAAGTTAGAGTGTGTGTTGATTACAGGGATCTTAATAAAGCAAGTCTAAAAGATGATTTCCCTCTCCCCCACATTGATGTGTTAGTAGACAATGCTGCGGGATTGGGCAGGTGCTCATGCATTGATGGGGCATCTGGGTACAATCAAATCCCAATGGATGAGGAAGACAAAGAGAAAACCGCTTTTATCACTCAATGGGGAATATTTTGCTATCGGGTCATGCCCTTCGGACTGAAGAATGCTGGTGCCACCTATCAGCGCGCCATGGTTACATTATTCCACGATATGATGCATAAAGAAGTGGAGATGTACGTGGATGATATGATCATCAAATCCCGGGGAGAAGAAAGCCATGTGCAGGTGCTGAGGAAAGTATTTGAGAGACTCAGGAAATATCAGTTGAAACTGAACCCTGCCAAATGCATATTCGGAGCTAGGTCAGGAAAATTGTTGGGATTCATAGTGAGCGAAAAGGGAATAGAGGTAGATCCAGACAAGGTTCGAGCTATTCAAGAGATGCCATCCCCAAGAACAGAAAGGGAGGTGCGTAGTTTCCTGGGAAAGTTGAACTACATCTCGAGGTTTATTTCCAATCTCACCGCTAAAGCCAAGCCTATTTTTAAACTTCTCCGAAAGAACAACACCACCTAATGGGATTCAGTTTGTCAAGAGGCTTTTGAGACAATCAAGCAGTATCTGTCAAACCCACCAGTGTTGGTTCCTCCCGTGGCAAGGAGGCCTCTGATCCTGTATATGGCAGTCCAACAGAACTCGATGGGATGTGTTTTGGGACAACATGACGACACTGGCCGAAAAGAGAGGGCTATCTATTACCTGAGTAAAAAGTTCAATGATTGTGAGTCAAGGTACTCTTTCTTAGAAAAGACTTGCTGCGCGTTAGCCTGGACAGCAAACCGCCTCAAGCACTACATGTTGAATCACAAGACATGGCTCATCTCCAGGATGGATCCTATCAAATATGTATTCGAAAGCCCATTCGTGCCAGGAAGAATAGCCAAATGGCAGGTTATACTCTCCCAATATGACATAGTCTATATGACCCGGAAGGCGGTGAAAGGTAGCGTGATCGCTGATCTCCTAGCAGAAAATCCTATCCAGGATTATGAAGCTCTGGATTTTGAGTTCCCTGATGAGCACATCAATGAAGTAGACTGCGCGGAAGGAGGGTCAGCCGATGTATGGGAAATGTATTTCGACGGAGCTGTCAATTTGTCCGGTAATGGAATTGGAGCTGTGTTGATATCCCCGGATGGAAAACATTTTCCGATAGCTGTCAAGTTGAGATTTGACTGCACCAACAACGTCGCAGAATACGAAGCTTGTGTGATGGGTCTACAAGCTGCCATCGAAATGAAAATCAGGAAGTTAGAAGTATATGGAGACTCAGCCCTGATTATTTATCAAGTCAAAGGGGAATGGCAAACTAAGGATCCTAAACTAATCCCATATCAGAAGTACTTACTGGAGTTGATTAAAAAATTCGAAGAAATCTCTTTCACTCACCTTAGTAGAGACAAGAATCAATTTGCTGATGCTTTAGCTACTCTAGCTGTTATGGCTCAAATCGAAGAGGGTCAGATGATTCAGATGTTGAAGATTAAAGCAAGAAGTGAGCCAGCGTATTGCTTCATGATTGAGGAAGAACCAGACGGTAAACCTTGGTATCATGACATCCTGGTCTACATCAGAACCAGAGAATTCCCTCCAGGGGCCAGTAGAAACGAAAGAAGAATGATCCGAAGATTAGCATTGGGATACTTCCCCAGTGGAGAAACCCTATACAAGAGAAGCTCCAACGGCGAATTGTTGAGATGTGTGGATGCAAAAGAAGCGAAGAAGATCCTTTTTGAGACTCATGAGGGAAATTGTGCAACCCATGCCAATGGGCACATGATGGCTAAGCAAATCATGCGACGGGGGTATTTTTGGACCACAATGGAAAAAGATTGCATCGAGTATTTCCGGAAGTGCCATAAGTGTCAGATCTATGCCGATCCGATAAATGTGCCACCTCACAAGTTGTTCAACCTCGTCTCACCATGGCCTTTCGCAATGTGGGGCATCGATGTGATTGGTCCCATGAATCCCAAGGCATCTAATGGGCACAGATTCATCCTTGTGGCCATCGACTATTTCTCCAAGTGGGTCAAGGCAACATCCTATACACACATCACACAGAATACGTTTCTCAAATTTCTCAGAAGCAATATCATCTGCCGGCATGGTCTCCCCAATAAAATCGTCACTGACAACGCCACGAATCTCAATGGTCCAAAGATTCAAAAATTGTGTGATCAATACAAAATCCGACATCTCAATTCCTCCCCATACCGTCCCCAGATGAATGTAGCGGTGGAAGCCGCAAATAAAAATCTAAAGAGGATAATCCGAAAAATGACAGTCACATATAGGGATTGGCATGATATGCTTCCTTACGCTCTTCACGCATACCGGACTTCTGTAAGAACCTCAACCGGGGCAACTCCGTACTCACTGGTTTACGGGATGGAAGCAGTATTACCTGTAGAAGTTGAAATTCCTTCCCTAAGGATCCTGAAGGAATCAGGGATTGATGAGTCAGAATGGATCCGATCGAGGTTGGATCAGTTAAACTTGCTGGATGAGAAATGATTAACAGCGGCATGTCATAGGCAGTTATACCAGAGGAGAATGGCTAAGGCATTTGACAAAAGTGTTCGCCCACGCGAATTCCAACCCGGGAACCTAGTTCTGAAGAAAGTACTGCCGAATCAAAATGATCCCCGGGGCAAATGGTCACCAACCTACGAGGGACCCTATGTGGTTAAGAAGGCATTTTCTGGAGGAGCCTTGATCTTGACCCACATGGACGGTGAAGAGTTTCCAAGGCCTGTGAACGCTGACACCGTCAAGAGATACTATGCGTAAAAAAAAAAAAAAAAAAAAAAAAAAAAAAGAGAAAAAGTAGGAGTGAAAACCCGAAAGGGCGCTCCTAGCAAAATGTGGGAAAGAGGGTGAAAACCCGAGAGGGCGCCTTCTGCAAAATGAGTGAAGGATGAAAACCCGAAAGGGCATCCTGAAAAAGCGAGTTAAAAAAAAAAAAAAAATCTAGGGGTGAAAACCCGCAAGGGCATCCCAAGAAACAAAAGGGAGAAATAAGCAAAGAAGCATGAGACCAAGAAGGGAAATAAACCATCGTGACATGAGGCTTCAGAGAATTTGAAATAATGGCAGTTAAGGGATTCCAAAGCCAGCCACAAAGAATATGTGAGATCTATCCTTGTACCCTTCTTCTTTGAAACTCTATCTTTGTTTTTATTAAAATCGTAATAAAGTCATACTTCATTCCCTATGCTTCTATCTTTCCCTTGTATTTATTCTTTAACATTATCCTTCTGCAATCTCGTTATTTAATGCGCTATTAATCAGTTAAAATTTTTGCCATAAGATTAGGATTTAACAATTGATAACCTCACATACTTTACTATGAGATTTGCAGGGAATGACCAGGAAAAGGGTACACAAAAGGAAAATAGGGATGAAAACCCGAAAGGGCATCCTTAAAAAAAAAGAAAAAGGAGTGAAAACCCGAAAGGCGCTGCTAGCAATATGTGGGAATGAGGGTGAAAACCGAAAGGCGTATACGCAAAATGAGTGAAGGATGAAAACCCGAAAAGGCATCCTGAAAAAGTGAGTTAAAAAAAAAAAAAAAAAAAAAAAAAAAACTAGAGGTGAAAACCTGGAAGGGCGCTTCTAGTCATATAGACGAAGGGGAAGTGAAAACCCGCAAGGGTGCTTTTCGGGAGAAAGTCAAAAAAACAGAAATGGGGCATTTGAAGAAATGAGGCCATAGGTCAAGTCTTGCGACTCGTCCTCCATTCATCATCGGCCTTCGGGATTCTGTTAAGTACACTTCATTGGGGAAGAACTTCTTGTGTCCGGATTAGGCTTGCTTTGTAAGTGCAATTTACATTTCTTGTTATCAACCTCTGGTTCCTTGATCTAAGTTGATTTTAATTTCCTGCAATTTAAATTTTCTGTTATCAACCTCTGGTTCCTTGATCTAAGTTGATTTTAATTATCTAAGTTGATTTTAATTTCCTGCAATTTAAGTTTCCTGTTATCAACCTCTGGTTCCTTGATCTAAGTTGATTTTAATTTCCTGCAATTTAAGTTTCCTGTTATCAACCTCTGCTTCCTTGATCTAAGTTCATTTTAATTTCCTGCAATTTAAATTTCCTGTTATCAACCTCTGGTTCCTTGATCTAAGTTGATTTTAATTTCCTGCAATTTAAATTTCCTGTTATCAACCTCTGGTTCCTTGATCTAAGTTGATTTTAATTTCCTGCAATTTAAGTTTCGATCTAAGTTGATTTTAATTTTCCTGCAATTTAAGTTTCCTGTTATCAACCTCTGGTTCCTTGATCTAAGTTGATTTTAATTTCCAGCAATTTAAATTTCCTGCCAATTTTAATTTCCTGCAATTTAAATTTCCTGTTATCAACCTCTGGTTCCTTGATCTAAGTTGATTTTAATTTCCAGCAATTTAAATTTCCTGCCAATTTTAATTTCCTGCAATTTAAATTTCCTGTTATCAACCTCTGGTTCCTTGATCTAAGTTGATTTTAATTTCTAGCAATTTAAATTTCCTGCCAATTTTAATTTCCTGCAATTTAAATTTCCTGTTATCAACCTCTGGTTCCTTGATCTAAGTTGATTTTAATTACCTGCAAGTTGATTTTAGTTCAACTTCTGTTGCCAATTTTTAGGTCACCAACTTAAGTGTGCTTTAGCTCCCTAACTTCGAACACCTAATCGTCCAAAATATGAGTCTGAATCTTTACATAATTCCTACACGGGAAATTTTCCCTTTAATAGAAATTATGTAAAGAGGGGCAGCTGTTGACACCATATTTTGGCCGATCCCCAAAATCAATAAAACTTTGAAACCGACCCCCAGTACTAAGTCTCCCTGTGACAGCTAATCACATTTCCGATCCCTCTTTGATAGACAGTCACATTTCCGATCTCTCCTCAAAGAATTGAATCAATGCTAAGTCCTCACATCAGTCAAAGCCTTACCAGTCTATTAAATCGCTCACCGATCTCTCAGACCCGTTGTCGAATCTCCGGACCAGTCAAGTATATTCCTGATCTCTGTTGACAAACGAAATGAACTGACACTAGATCTTTTCTTACCAGTTTTATTGTCGATCCCCCTTTCAAAAGTTTAAGAGCTAAGGCTTTGGTCCGGTTTAATGAGGATTCCGATCTTAAGTGTTCAAGTCAAATTTCCAATTTTAATCAAGTCCCGTTCAGCATTTCTTCCCTACCGATCTCATGCTTATTGTGCTTTCCGATCTCTTACGCTTAGATTAATAATTGCATTTAGTTCTTGTTTTGCTATGCTCAAACAATCAAATACTTAGGCAATTCAGAGATTTTCCAATCACATCCAATCATTGAACAAAGAGCGATTTCATTTCATACCAACATTTGTACAAGTCATTCGGCTGGGGGATCACCCCCAGCCTGATCTACATTTTGCTCATTTTCTCTCTCACCCTCGACCTCCTCTTCGCTTTCCTCCTCGCCTCCGGGAGCCAGGTCGGCCATCCAAGAGAAGTCCTCCTCTGGGTAACGCTTCTGGAGCTCGGCCAAGAGATCCTTGTGAGCATTCACATAAGCACCGGCTATTCCTGTCACCATCTCTTCATCTTTTGCCTTAAGCTCCTCAGTAAGGTAAGCGACCTGAGCAGCCTCGTTGGCCCGAAGCGCCTGGACTTCTCTAAGAGCATGATCCCTTTCAGCCAGAACATGAGTCTGTTCGGCCAGCTTATCCTCATAGTACTTCATACGCCCCTCAATTTGAGATATGTAATCCTGAGCGGATGAGAGTTGGGATCGGAGGGATGCCACTTCTTGATTCTTCTTCTCGACCTCCTTACCCAGGCAGTGAGCCTTTTCCCAGACTACGTGCTGGTTCACCAGGCACTCTACATTCAAACTCATAGATCGGGTCAGGATGTCGTCAAGATTGTCTGGAGACAGTCTGTCCCGATCCTCCCGAAGGCAGATGGAAGACCCCAAGACTTCGGCAAAATCGGGGTTCTCTCGAACAGTCCGGTTGTTCTCCAGGGAAGCGATCAGCACTTGAGCACCACGAGAAGGGGGCCTCGCAGGAGGTCGAGAACGACCCCCTTCTGTGCTTGGAGCAACTGGAGGAGGTGAAGACGGCTCTTCTCGTCGAGGAGGAGATCGGACAGCTTCTGCGATCGGCGGTCTCGGAGGTTGAGGCGGATCCCCTTGTATCTCCCTAGGTTCATGGCCGGGTGTTTGAAGTAGTGCCGAACGCTTCATCTCTTTTACTTTCTGGGAAATCTCTCTTTCTTTCTTCCGCTTCCTGGAACCCTCACCACCCGCCATACCTGCACAAAGAAGAGGTCAGTGAGATCGCTAAGGTCTTGAGATCTGAGATGTAGAAAATACCAATGCCGAGGTCAGAGAGCGAAAGTTCGCGATCTTGGCCGGTGATCAGCTGTATGGTCCAATGGTGCAGCTCGGCAGTCACCGCATCTAAACAGGAGAACTTCTGAGTAGCCGCCTGATTCTTCAATTCCATCACTATTAGGCTTTCCTCCTTGTTCAGGGTAATACGCTTCGGAATCAAGGGCCCCTGGTGCCACCAGCTACGGGGGAAGTCCTTGAAGCAGGTCGGATTTTTGCTCCTCAGAATGAAGAAGCGGTTTTTCCAATTCTTAAGGGAGGAGGGCAGATCGGTGAAGAGCCCACAAAGAGGCTTCGCCTGAAAAAACCAGTGCTCATTGTCCTTTCGGCGAGTTAGCCTGTGCAGTTTGGCGAACACCTTAGCCATAGGACTGATTCCCTTAGCTCGGCACAGGCCTCGGAAGGCTACTAAGATCCACCACGAGTTAGGGTGAACTTGAGCAATGAACACTCGGTGATATTTTAGGACCTCCTTGAAGAAGTCATCCAGAGGGAACCGAAGACCGGCCTTTAACTGTTCCTCGTATACTATAACCATGTCATTCTCTTCAAAGAAGTGATCGGCTCGGTGATCGCCGTGACACTGGATAAGTTCGTACGAATCAGGATGAATATTGTACTCCTGGATGAACGATTGCAGATCGGATTCTTGCAAGATCGATGGAAGCTCGTCCATAGGAAGATTCTCCCTCCCTGAATAAGGTACAAGCCTCGATGGTGCGTTTCGCCCCCGAGCTGGAACGGAGACCCTAGGAGGTTCTGGTCGTGTGCTTGGCCCGACCACCTCTTCTTCATCAGACGACCACGAGAACTGAATGGAAGGAGGGCTCGTAGCTCTCTGACCCTCGGCGTCGCTCATTTTCAAAAGAAATAAAGAATTTAAACTAAAAGAAGATCAAAGCCCTTACCGGAGTCTGATCGGCGCCGGAAGAACTTGAGAAGATGAGGGAACTTTGAAGTTGTGAGCAAGAGACTAAAAATGACATACAGGAGCAAATGGCTAACCCTTCACCCCTATTTATACTCGTCCGAGCATTTAATGCTCACGAGGTTCCAGGCAGCGCATCGGTTAGCGGGACTCGCCAGCTGTTCTGACACGTCTCACGCATATTCCCAAGATCCCATAAAGAGATCGGTTAATTATAGAGCGGCAGATTCAGGTGTTTTCGAATTATGGATCGGATAAGTGTCATTCAGGTAAAGAATCAGATCGGATAATCATATTAGGGCTCGGAAAATAATTAATAAGATAATAATTGACAAAATAAAATCTTTATTTCCAAAAGATCGGATTACATCATTTGGGCGATCTCAAGAGATCGGAATACACTTCCAAAAGTCAGATTACATAATTTGGGCGATCTAAAGATCGGAATACATTAGAGATCTGATTACATCAAAAGGCCGATCTCTAAAAGATCAGCGGAACATCCTATCTAAAGAGGCCTGTGTCAATAGTCAACATTGTGACCGATCCAAAGTGGTGTCACCGACCAGAACCGAGGCGCTGTCGGAACACCCAATGTGGAGGAAAGCCGCTGTCAGAACACCTAATGTTGTGAGAAGTCAAATAAACTTGGAAGAGCAACCGTCAAGGGTCGGCAGAACATCAACAATTTGCTCGGTCAAAATTGGTTCGCCGATTATGCCAGTTGAACAACTCGAGATCGATACAATCGAGGTCCGCAATCCAGATCGGTTAATTGATTTAGTTCTCTCACCATCATCAGATAAGGTCATCACGATTATTCGATCACCAGGGTCATGAGTTTTCAGTCGGGGAATAAAAAGGTCCATCGAAAAAGATAAAAAACCACGATCCTGCCGGAACAACGGCCGAAACGACTACCGGAATAACTAGAATAGGAAAGTAAAGAAGAAAAGAGGAAAATCAGATGGAGAAAGTTTTGGGTCAGGGGGTATATATAGGGGGAAATCAAGCATTTATTGCTGAGCAGAAAACAAAGCGGACGCTTCGGGAATTGAGGGGAATTAATGCTTTGACCGGACTGGGCCTGGTTAAGGGAAGTATTGGAATAATAGAGATCGGAAGAGGGAAGATCGACATGAAAGATCAGAGAAGGACCATGTTGAGAAGATCGGAAAGCAAGAGAGAACAGAAAACGAAAGGGCGCCTACTGCTGTCACCATAATCAGAACGGAGGTAGTTAAAGCATTGCCAGGTAAAATCTCAACCGCACGCCCCAGAATCGCCCACGTTTCTGACATGCGCTGTACATCCTAATCTCCACCGTTGATCCAACTTGTAAGGACGAGCTCAGAGCCCTTGGATGAAAGAAGAAGACGACAAAACCAGCGCCTTTCACTCCTAGCCCTCAGATCCCCCCGGACAAGAGAATTTGGGACCGTCAGATTAGAAGAAGAAAATGACAAATTTTCTAAAGAGGATTTCAAATGTCCGCTCGATCCTCTTTAATTCCTGAGCCTCAGATCATGTCCTTCGAAATCCTGACCCTCCATCTCCCTCAAAATAGATCCTGACCCTTCATGGGGAGCACCCGGTTCCTATAAATACCTGCATGAAAACTGTTCAAGGGGGACGAAAAAAGAAAGAAGGTTGTTACTATAGTGGAAGAACTCTGAAATTTAATTCAGATTATTACTCTGCTTTCGTAAGAAGAGCTTTTGGAACCAGTTTCCTGAAGTGTTTTCTTAAAAGATTTTGAACACTGGAACTTTTCATTTTCAGCTCGTTCATTATCCAGTAGCATTCCCATTTTTCAGTTCCTGGTTATCTGTATTTTTATTTCCGTCGTCCATGTTCAATCTCATTTAAACTCGGGTATAATTCTGACTCGATTGCATTTAGTGAAGTACTCTTTGTTTCAAGGCGGACCTTAGTCTCCCAGATACAGACTTGCGATTTTATTACGTTCTGTGATTCTGTAGTTAGCTCACTAAATCCGATTTCTTACAGGTCAGTGTTCATATTGCCATTTTATTTAGTTCTTGTTTTGCGTATTTCCTTTTTTCTCATGCATGTTATTTCCTTTAAGGTCATATCACATTTGAAAATGCAAAGGTAGGTCGTGCTTCAGTTGGCTTCTACGTCAGCTAAATCATATTTTTGTTGATCTTTATTATTTTGGAACGCAAGTCATCTAGTCCTGAATAATATATAAGTGGTTAGGATAAAATAGGTAACTGTATTTTAGGGGTCTCTTTGAAAAAAGAGGGTTTAAATAACACGTCAGGGGAAATAGCTAAATCGAATCGCTAGGCTGACGTAGAAGATAGGCCGGCATAACACCATAAGACGGAATAAAGATCAAATCTCAGATGAGTAAAATGGAACAGAGGGAATACTGGTAAGGCGACCACATGGGAGGTCGGTAAAATTCAGTCCGGCATCCCTTATTTAATCACAAAATACCAATAAGTTAAAGGAAGCCTTATTACGACCCTTGGCATCTTTAAATACTAGAACTCTTAAACCTAGGCTCTTAAGATATATAGCTGTGACCAAATTTCGAAGAGATCAGAGGAGAGTTCTTATCCTGTCTCAATTCAATTTTAATCTAACGAGTATCAGAGGAGAATTCCTATCCGGTCTCAACTCAAAATTTTAATAAATATTAAATAGAGATCGGAGGAGAGTTCTTATCCGGTCTCAACTCAGAATTTTAATAAATATTTAATAGAGATCGGAAGAGAGTTCTTATCCGGTCTCAACTCAAAATTTTAATAAATATTGAATAGAGATCGGAGAAGAGTTCTTATCCGGTCTCAACTCAAAATTTTAATAAATATTAAATAGAGATCGGAGGAGAGTTCTTATCCGGTCTCAACTCAGAATTTTAATAAATATTTAATAGAGATCGGAAGAGAGTTCTTATCCAGTCTCAACTCAAAATTTTAATAAATATTGAATAGAGATCGGAGAAGAGTTCTTATCCGGTCTCAACTCAGAATTTTAATAAATATTCAATAGAGATCGGGGGAGAGTTCTTATCCGGTCTCAACTCAAAATTTTAATAAATATTAAAGAGTTCGGAGAAGAGTTCTTATCCAATTCTTAAATTAAATTTTAATAAAATATTCCTTTCAAATAAAATTAACATACAACAGTAACTCACTAAGGTTGTCTCATTTACTTATGTATCTGGGTGATCCGAATTTTGTGAAAAATTAAAATTTCCTTTTGACAAAAGGATTAACATCTCCATCCGAGCCCTCCTAACTAATTTATGAAAAATGCGAAGTTAAATCTACTTGCCCTTATTGAGGGACGAGGTGGGGTGCCTAACACCTTCCCCACCCGTTTACGGACCCCGAACCTAGAATCTCTGTCTTGAAGTGGTTTCATTTCAATCTATTTTCACAAATGGTTTTCTTTAGTTTCCCCCAAAACTAAGGTGGCGACTCCTCACTCTTTCCCACTTCGGTGAGGGTTCGATCAGGTGATCGCAAAACTCCTTGCGACATTCAACAAATGACCGAGTTTTACCGGCAAATGATGGGGGCAATTCCACCACCAAAACCACAGCTACAACCACCACCAGCACCACAGAAATCTCATTTGGAGAAATTGAGGAAGCATGGGCCTGTGGACTTCTTTGGGAAGAGGGAGGATAATCCCATGGCCGCAGAAAATTGGTTGGATAGAACCATCAGAGTACTGAAACAGCTAAATTGCACCCCCGAGCAGAACCTAGTGGGTGCTGTGTCCCTACTTCAGGATGATGCATATTAGTGGTGGGACACAGTAACCAGTGAGGTGCAACCTAAATGGATCACCTGGGAATTCTTCCTCACAGAGTTCAGGAAGAAATATATTAGCAAAGTGTATTTAGAAGAGCGAAGAAGGGAATTTATTAATTTGAGACAGAGACAGTTGTCAGTGGCTGAGTATGAGCATGAGTTGGTCAGACTGAGCAGATATGGGAGAGAGATAGTCCCTACAGAGGTAGAGAGGTGCCGAAGGTTTGAAAAAGGGCTCAATGACAGCATCAAAGTCATGATCACAGCATTGGAAATCACAGATTTTGCTAAAATGGTAGATGCAGTATCAAAAGTGGAAAGGGTCAGAATCAATGAACAAAATAGAAGGGAAAGACAGCAGAAGAGGGGTCCGGGTCAGTCTAGTACATTTTCTGCTCCCAGCAAGAAGAGTAAGGGTCCTTCTGCTTAGAGTTCAGGACCACCACAGGGTCAGGGTCAGTCTCAAGGGCCCAGACCATAGTTCACACCTAGGAGAGGCCAGTCCACACCATCAATGGGCAGCTCTCCAGGGACGGTGTTTAGGGGACCAGCCCCTGCATCTTCTGCTTATCAGTATTGTCAGAAGTGGCATAAGGGGGAATGTTGGAGAGTGACCGGTGCGTGCTTACGGTGTGGATCGACAGAACATCAGATCAAGAATTGTCCGAAGAGGACTATTACTATTGCTCTAACACAAACTGACAGACCTGCTGCTGCACCACAAAGGGGTAGGAAGCCCGGTAAACCTGAGGCAGCTGGTCCATCACTAAGGCCTGCATCCAAGTCAGCTGAGAGGCCAGACACTAGAATACCTGCCAGGGCCTATGCCATCAGAGCTCAGGAGGAGCAAGATGCCCCGGATGTCATCAAGGGTATGTTTTCCCTCTACAACACTTCTGTACATGCATTGGTGGATCCAGGATCCACTCATTCCTACATTTGCATCAAACTACCCATAGAGAGGGGAGTTCTAGTAGAGGAGAGTGATCAAGACATTCTGGTCACAAATCCACCAGGCCACAGTGTGGTAGTGAATAAGGTATATAAAGGTTGCCCGTTGAGGATTCAGTGGTATGAATTCTTGGCAGACCTAATTGAATTGCCCTTCCATGAGTTTGATGTGATTTTGGGTATGGACTGGTTGTCACGTCATCAGGCAATAGTTGATTGCAAATTGAAGAGGATTTCTTTGAAAACTTCTGAGGGTAATGAGTTATTGTTATGGGTGAAAGGACAGATTTCCTGTCCAATGTTATATCAGCCATGGTTGCAAGAAGATTGATGAGAAAAGGCTGTGAAGCTTACCTAGCACACGTGGTTGATAGTAGGCAAGCTAAGCCAAACCTGAGTGATATACCCACAGTGAGAGATTTCCCAGATGTGTTTCTTGAAGAGTTGCCTGGTTTACTACCAGAAAGGGAAGTCGAGTTTGCTATTGAGGTAATGTCGGGTATAGCACCCATTTCTATTACTCCTTATAGGATGGGACCCGCTGAATTGTGGGAGTTGAAAACTCAGTTGCAAGAGTTGCTTGATAAGGGATTCATACGCCCCAGTGTGTCACCATGGGGAGCTCCAGTGCTGTTTGTGAAAAAGAAGGATAGAACTTTGAGATTGTGTATTGATTACCGGCAGTTGAACAAAGTAACTGTGAAGAATAAATATCCATTGCCCAGAATTGACGATCTGTTTGATCAGTTGAAGGGTGCCGGTGTATTTTCAAAAATTGATCTTAGATTAGGGTATCATCAGTTAAGGGTAAAGGATGCAGATGTGTTAAAAACTAGATTCAGAACCCGGTATGGGCATTATGAATTTTTAGTGATGCCGTTTGGGTTAACAAATGCACCAGCAGCATTTATGGACTTTATGAATCGTATCTTCCATCCATACTTAGATCGGTTTGTAGTGGTCTTCATTGATGATATTTTGGTGTATTCCAAAACCAGGGAAGAACATGATGAACATTTGAGGATTGTTCTGCAAACCCTGTGAGAAAAGAAGCTGTATGCTAAGTTGTCCAAATGTGACTTCTGGATGAGTGAAATCTCCTTCCTTGGACACATAGTATCAGCATAAGGGATTAGAGTGGATCCTAAAAAGATAGAAGTAGTGATGGAGTGGAAGCCTCCTAGAAATACAACTGAAGTCAGAAGTTTCTTGGGGTTAGCTGGGTATTACAGAAGATTTATGAAGGGGTTCTCTCTTATAGCTACTCCAATAACCAAGTTGTTGCACAAGAATGTGAAATTTGGCTGGAACGACAAGTGCCATGCTAGTTTTGAGAGGCTGAAGTCTATGTTGATAGAAACACCAGTGTTAACACAACTAGTGTTGGGAAAAGACTTTGTAGTCTACAGTGATGCCTCACATAATGGGCTAGGGTGTGTATTGATGTAAGAGGGGAAAGTGGTCGCCTATGCTTCCAGGCAGTTAAGGCCACATGAACAGAACTACCCTACTCATGACCTGGAGTTAGCAGCAATTATCTTCGCACTGAAGATATGGAGGCATTATTTATATGGTGAAAAATGCTACATCTATACAAACCACAAGAGTTTAAAATATTTGCCAACCCAGAAGGAGCTCAATCTTAGACAGAGGCGATGGATTGAGTTTCTAAAGGACTATGATTGTGTGATAGATTATAATCCTGGGAAGGCAAATGTAGTTGCTGATGCTTTGAGCAGGAAGTCCATCACAACTTTAAGATCACTAAATACCTGTCTGTCCTTAGCTCAAGATGGAGCTATTTTGGCTGAGTTGCAAGTGAGGCCAACCCTGCTACAGCAGATACAAGATGGACAGAGGGCAGATGAAAATTTAATGGCCATTGTGTAAAATTCCAGAGGGAAAGGTAACTGAATATG
The DNA here is from genome assembly GCF_030052815.1 of Hevea brasiliensis. Classification (NCBI taxonomy): domain Eukaryota; kingdom Viridiplantae; phylum Streptophyta; class Magnoliopsida; order Malpighiales; family Euphorbiaceae; genus Hevea; species Hevea brasiliensis. Next base: position 64,862,067 of record NC_079496.1, on the reverse strand, counting down.
AGGTGAAAGTAGATGGGTGTCTGTATTACAGAGGAAGAGTGTGTGTACCTGATGATAGGGAACTGAAGACTAGTATTTTGAAAGAAGCACACACTAGTATTTATGCTATGCACCCGGGAAGCACAAAAATGTATAATGATTTGAAGCCTCATTATTGGTGGCCTGGTATGAAGAGGGATATAGCTGACTATGTGACTAAATGTTTGACATGTCAGCAAGTTAAAATAGAACATCAAGTTCCATCAGGATTGCTACAGCCTATAAGCATACCTGAATAGAAATGGGACCGAGTCACTATGGATTTTGTTAGTGGTTCACCTCTCACCCAAAGGAAGCATGATACAGTGTGGGTGATAGTGGATAGATTGACGAAGTCAGTACATTTTCTACCAGTTAGGACTAACTACTCATTGGAGAAGCTAGCAGAATTGTATATCAGTGAGATAGTTATACTGCATGGAATCCCACTTTCCATCATATCTGATCGAGACCCAAGGTTTACATCGAGATTCTAGAAAAAGTTGCAAGAAGCCTTGGGCACACAACTCCGCTTTAGCACGACTTTTCATCCCCAGACAGATGGACAGTCAGAACGAGTAATACAGATCCTGGAGGATATGCTAAGTAGTTGTGTCATTGAGTTTGAGGGGAGTTGGGATAGATACCTCCTATTGGAAGAATTCACATACAACAATAGCTACCAAGCTAGCATCCAAATGGCCCGTATGAAGCACTGTATGGGAGGAAATAGAGAACCCCAGTGTGTTGGACTAAATTGGGCAAAAATAAGCTAGTAGGACCAGACCTGGTGAAACAGACTGAGGAAAAAGTGAAGATAATCAAAGCTAACCTGAAGCTTGCCTAAGATAGACAGAAGTCTTATGCCGACGTGAAGAGAAAAGAGATAGAGTATGCAGTTGGTGATAAAGTGTTTCTCAAAGTCTCACCATGGAAGAAAGTACTGAGATTTGGAAGAAAGGGTAAGTTAAGCCCTAGGTTCATTGGCCCATATGAAGTCATTGAACGTGTGGGACCAGTGGCCTATCGGCTAGCTTTACCACCAGAACTGAATAAAATACACAATGTATTCCATGTTTCTATGTTGAAAAGATATCGCTCAGACCCTTCACATGTCATTTTAATGGAAGAGATTGAAATCCAACCAGACTTGACATATACAGAAGAACCTATACAAATCCTAGCTCGGGAAGTGAAAGAACTGAGAAATAAACAAATTCCACTGGTGAAAGTGCTTTGGAGGCACCACAACACTGAAGAGGCAACTTGGGAAAGTGAAGAGATAATGAGGCAACAGTTCCCTTAACTGTTTACATCAGGTAAATTTCGAGGATGAAATTTTTATTAGAGGGGAAGAGTTGCAACATCCTCATTTTAGCTAGTCCGTACAGTCTACTGTTCTGGTGGCCAGTGTCGGTCCGGACAGCTAGAACATTTGGAAAAATATTTAAACTAAAGTGAGGAATCAAAAATTAACTCAAATATTAACGTGAAAAAAATTTAGGAAAAATTATAAAATAATTCTTGGGACTCCAGAGAAGGGTCATTGAGGTTCTTATGGCATTAGAATGCCAAGAAAATACTTAGAAAAAATTTTCAATCGGTACAGACAATTTTCACCAGTTAAGCCAAACGTAGGGCATTTTGGTCATTTCGTCTTCAAAGATGATTTTTGGGCCAACTTGTCCAGTAAAATAAATAATTTATATAACATAAAATATGATTAAATATTATTAAAAATTTAATTGCAATTAAATAGACAAGAAATAAAGAGTAAATGAAGGAAAATGGACTTATGACATCATAATGACGTCATTAAAAATCTCCCAACCAATCTTGTCTTGACACAGGGCATAACTTTCTATAAAAGAGACTAAATGAGCTGAAAATGAAAAAAAAAAATTCAGAACCTCTTCCTTCTTCTTCTGCTTGACGTCAACTCTCCTTCCCTAACCCTCCATGAACAAGCTTTTTCAAGCTTCATTTTCCCTAGCTTTCTTCCACCAAAAACCCTAATTGTCAATACAAAAACTTGCTCTTTCATCTTGGTGAATCTTTGGGCTGCAAAATTTTGAAGAAAAACTGAAGTTTTGCAAGACCCAATCTTAGTTCCAAAGAGGTTAGTGACCAATCCTTGCTTTCTTTTTGGAATGCATGTTTAGGGACAAAAATTGAGCTAGAAAATGAGAGAAATTTAAATGAAATTGATAATTATGTAAACCCCCATTTTTAGTAGCTATGTAAAGGGTAGGGTTTGGATTGTTTTCCTTGAATAAATTTGGTATTGTGGCTGCCCATAACATTAACCTATTTTTTAGAATGGTGAAAGGTAAGTGAATGCATGAATTGAGATGGAATGGGTTAGGGTTTGGGTATAAAATGGAGACTTTGATCATGTAATGGTCAAAGTGAGTTTTAATGGTCAATTAATGACCATTTGGATATGTGTAAACAAGAAATGAAGTGGTTTGTGTAGTGGGAATTGAGATTAGTGTGGCTGCCCTTGGTGACCTGCAGAATTGGACATGAGTCCAGCAGGTTTGGGCAGCCATAACTTGAATTGTAGAGATCAATTGGTGCAAGTCCAATTGGACATGAAACTAAACACATAATGGCACAACTTTGGTGAAGAAACCATGCCCATAAAACCAAACCAAGTGGACCACAAGTTGCCTTAATGTAGGTGACCTGCAGTCTGTTTCTGCAGAATGACCAAATGAATAGTATTTGGTCATTTGGCCATAACTCAGTGTATAATGGTCCAATTGACCTGAAATTTTACCAACAACAAGCTCAGATATAGTCCAACAACTTTCATGAAGGAACCTAACTCAAATTATGACAAGAACCTATCCAACAAGTGAGTTACAGTCACTATTCACTACACTGTAGATATGGTCAGTTCAGAAAAATTTCAATCCGGCCAGTTGTTGTTTATGGACCATAACTTGAGCTACAAAACTCCAAATGGAGTGATTCAAAAAAGGAAATTCAACTAGCCAAAATAAGGAACAACTTTCATGTTGATCATTTTGCCAAATTCTCACTGCAAAAAAGATCAATGGAATAGTAAAAATGAAGCATGAAAACTGAAAATTCTGCTCAATTGGCATTAAGCTTAAAAATGGTATGGGTACCAACAAATTTTGAATGCAAAATGTGGTATGTTGGGAGTATTAAAACCAATGTACCTATTGTCTATGCAAAAGTCAACATTTTGGTTAACTAATGAAGTGAATAGTAACACCAAAACTTGAAATTCAAAAATTGTAAAAACTCAAAAGTGTAAAATGCCCTAGTATACCTAACAAGATTGGTTTGGATAGCTTGGCATGCCAATAGGGTTTTGCTAGCAGTATTGCATATGGCTTAATGCCATTCTGTGTTTCATGGCTCCTATGCCATTCTGTGACATAATAGCCTTTGGCTATGTTATTTGAGTTGATATACTTGGGTTTGAACCCTAATAATTATTACAGCTTATTAGCTGTTCTGTTACACACCGGGAGACACAGTGTAACCGATGGTGTGATGGTCCGAGGTACTTAGTACCCAGTGTCAGTTTACCCGTTTATCTAGTCCAGTCAACTAGTATGGTTTACTCGGGCAATGATAATAAATCTTATCAAATTTTAAGTGAATAATACTATAAATAATACTAGAAATTAAGTCTACCCAAAAATGAAATCATATATTCTGTATGATTATTTTATTCTATTTTATTTTATTTTATATTGTCACCACTAAGCAGAATTGCTTAGCGCGTCGCTTTTGCCATCCACAAGTACTGGAGACCTAGCTGGGGAGCCTAGCAGACATCAGACGGGGTGAGTCTTCAGAGCTACATCCGGGGTCCAGAGTCACCTCACATCTGCACTGCATATGGTAGGACATTAGGACTATAGGTGGCCCTTTCGTATTTTGCATTTTGTATTAGTTTGGATTGTAACTATAAACTCCTATAATTACGTATTAATGTAAATATATGAAATTTCATATTATTGAGATTTTCTGCATAATGTATGTTGATAAATGAAATGTTGAGAATTATTTGTGAATATGCTTCAAGTGACGAAGTGAATAGAAAGGTTTTGAAAATAGTATTGTGATTTGAGATTGAGATTTTTGAGATTGACTTGAATGTGTATAATGGAATTTGGATTTGGAAATTATTTTGGAAGTGTTTTTAAACAGGTTCAGCAGAACTGTTTTTCCAATTTACAGCCGGCACTCTGTCGGATTTTCTATAAAATTTGCGAATAAATTCAGATTTATCAAAATTGAAAATAAATAAATCATAAAGGGATAAATTGTAATAGAAACATAGATTGGTGCTCCGGCACACTGAGTGGCATAACTTGCTCGGCTACACTGTAGACGGGTAAGGGGTGTCACACAAACAATTTTTAAAAATTTAGATTTGAATATTATTCAAACAACCTTAAAAAAATCAAATTTAAATATGATTCAAACAACTTTAAAAATTCAGATTTGAATCACATTCAAACAACTGTTAAAATTCAATTTGAATCACATTCAAATAATTTTTAAAATTCTGATTTGAATCAAAATTTAATTATGTGATTAAAACTACTAATTAAACACTTTAATTAGTCATAAGATAGGCCTTGGAGCATACAACAATTGCAGAATTAAAAAACCAAACCTTGCACCACCCATGAAGCCACAAACCTTGCGCACCATTTTTGTATTCTTCAAACATGCCGCCACACATCCATTGCAACCAGCAATGGATAAATCATCTCATAATCAAAACACACAATTAAATCATATAATAAATAATCTAAATGGCAAATATAGTGGCTCTGATACCAATTGAAGGAGCGGAAGTGTGAAAAACGCAAGTTTATACCATTGAATTCAAAAATTTTCACCTAAGGCCACATGCATCATGCAAAATTTATTTTTATCTATTTGATTTCAATGATAAACTGTAACACCCCTATGCTCGGTAGTGCGTACTACTGTACCGGTGACCAGTGTTGTCCGGACAGCTAGGATGCCTAGAACTACACTTCGATATGAGTGAGGAGACATAAAATAATGGAATACAAGAAGAGAAAATGCAAGAAAAACAAAGGAAAAATAATAGCAAAGAAATGTAACCAAGTTAAACGAGCCGAGAACCCTAGCGATGGGTGACCGCATCGGGAAGTCACGGCGTGGATCGTTGACTAACCCTGGACTGCGGGGAACCCTGGAAAATATTTTTAGGACTTAAATAGACCCCTATTGAAGTATAAATATCATTAGAAATATCAAAGAAAAATTAAATAATTAGTACAAAGAAAAGTGAGAAATAAAAAAACGGACAAAACCCAGTGTTACCGAAAAATCGGGAATGCAACCCGAACAGGGGCATTGTGGTCATTTAACACCCCGAGTTGTCTTTTGACCTAAATTTCCATTAAAAATAAATAATATTACACTTAGAAAATATAATGAAAAATTAATTTAGGGGTACCTAATGTAAATAGCCAAAAGTGGAGTGTAAATGGAGTAATTATCAATTAAAACATATAATATAGTTTAATTAAGGTGAGTGGACCACTATGGACTAAAATATTCACTAAGTGGGCAGATGTAAACCCACTAAACACTTCATCATCTTCATTTCTTCTCCCTTGCCCAAGTGAACTCCATTAAAGCCTCCATAGCCAAAACTTGAGAGAGTTCCTAATCTCCTCCATTCTCACCTCCAACCATCAAAGTTTCTTCACTAATCTTGGTCCCCACCTCACAAGGAAGAAGTAGATACCAAAATCAAGGGAGATTAGTGAAGATTTAATAAGTCCCAACAATAGGTAAGTTTGTATTTTTTATTATTGCTTTGTTAAAGTTTGTAAGGATATTATGGGTGTTTGATTTATGGAGAAATTTTTGAGTTTTGATGTTGAATGGGAATGTGCACTTTTGGCAGCCATGGAAGCACCTTGAAGGCAGTTTATTTGTGCTTATAAATGGTGAATTAAATGATTGATTAAATGTATATTGTGTAGGAAATTGTTGGGTGATGTATACTTAATATATGTAAATGTAAAATGAAATTTAAAGCTTGGAAAGTAATGGAATGTAAGTGTACCGTTCTGGCAGTTTGCTAACTCTTGAGGAATGCTGGAATTCATGCTTGGTTTATGGAATAATGATGTTAAAATATGTTGGTTGTTATGGCAGTTTGAGTGCATGAATGATGGTGTGAAGTTGGACATGTAAATGAGCATGAATTGGTGATTGAATTGTTGTAAATTGAGTTGGACAAATTCTGCACTTGTTGGTGCACATTGAATGTAATTGTAAGCTGCCAAAATGACCTATAATATGTTGTAAATTATGTTTAGGTTGTGGTACAACCAGAATTGGTTTGAATTGTCACACCCTACCCCTCTGTAAGGCATAACATGATCCCGTAGTATATCTAATGAATTACCAACTCCGTCTACTGATAATCCATTAAATACACTATAAGGGATTTTAAAAACTTTTCTTACTTCTTTTACAGCGGTGAGCACTATTTACAGGCATTAAAAACTTTTGTGAACTGAAGTGATAGAACTAACACATTTGAATTATTTGGAATTTTTGTAAAAATTTTGGCAGAGTGCCATCTGTATTTTGGATAAAACAGTTCTTCAGAAAACCTGTAAAAAGCACTTCAATATTTTTCCAAATCTCAACTCCAACATTTTTCTCAACACAACATGTTTCTCAACTCAAATCCATAGTGATTTTTCAAAGATTACGATACAAGAAATATAATACAATTTTTACCAACCAAAATAACTCATAATTATTTTACAACTTCAAGGTACAATTTGAATTTACAACTGCTCAAACCAAAAACAATGAGTACATACAGTGGTCATACATTACAGTTCAAAATGAAAAATGTTGGTATACTCATTATACCCGGTAATCTCTCGCTGGAGGTACTAGCAGCCTAGTCTACTGCCCTGTCTATCTGTCTACCTGCAATAGCAATAAAAAGCTATCGCTGAGAAGATGTCTCAGTGGTGCACAACATTATCCAAATACAATTTAAATCACAATTCATAAATCATATAAATAGTGGATACTTAAAACCATAGTTAATTTCAAGACAGTAATTGTCAACAAGAATTTGAACTCCATTTCTCGATATCACAATAAATTTCAATAAGTCAGATCATGGTTGAATTCAAAAGACAGTATATGTCAATAAGAGTTTAAATTCATTTCACAATCTCACAATACATATCAATAAATCACACACAGCTTAATCATGTTCCAAAGTTCAATTCGTCCCAAAAGCCGATGGCTAATGAGGTATTCAATTCGTCCCAAAAGTCGATGACTAATGAGGAATAACATAGCTAGCTAGCAAAAATATGAGTACTCATCCAATTCGTCCTCATCAGGCACACACCTCAACACTTCAGCCAGAGAGGGAATTCAATTCGTCCCACTAGACAAGCTAGCGAGGAATACAATCAATATACATGATAGCTGTGGTTTCAAACCATTTCCAATGCTTTTCAATCAATAAGTATCCATCAATATCATTCAAACAATTTCTCACAATTTCAAACCATTTACAGTGCTTTTCAAGCGATAAATATCCATTCAAACACATTTCCACAATTTAAAACAATAATGTACAAATAGTCATAATTCATTTCAATTGAAAAATTCAAAAGAAATAGTTATTGTGCACAAACCTCTGATAACTGTCTCCTGGTCTGGACTCAGTGTTTCCTTCCCTTTTCCTAAGTCTTTCCTAACTGAGAAACACAATTTGAAGTGTTTCAGTACTAAATTAAACTGTCTCTATCGATAATGCTTGATAAGTAATTCACTGAAAGCTATTATTTGCTTAATCACCTAATATATCGACCCTCGATGCGTTCTAGGTAAATTAGGTTTTAGTGTCACTAATATGTCACATTCGATCGTATTTTAGGGTTGGTACATGTTACCAATTTCATTTCCTTATTTAGTGCATTTTATTGCAACTTGCTGGATTTCGGGATACTAGTTTGACTTAGCCGGACGACCTAGTTCTCTCGGTTTTCGGGTTTCGGTCAAAACTACAAACTTGTAGATCTATGTCTTATGGAATGCGGGGCAAAATTTTAGGTTATTCTGAGTTATGTAGACCAAGTTATGGTCATTTTACTATTGCTGGTCAAATGGCATCAAATTAGGTCATTTTAGGTCAAATTTGGTCAACTTTGGTTCAGCCAGTTTTTGGACCCGAACTTGTGCAAGCTGTTTGACTTGCTTATGGTCCTTTCTGGGCTTTGGTGTCTTCATAAGACTTGTATGTATGGGTCTTAACTATTCATGGTTAAAATTTCAGGTCAATTGGACCTGTTTTGAGTGAGTTATGGCCTAAACACTAACTGCTGCCCAATTGGTCAGTTTTCAGGTTTCACTTGCACTTAATCCGAATTGGTCATTTTTCATGTCACCTTGCAAGCAGAATTTTGGTAAGCTTTCTCAATGAAAGTTGGCACATTTTGTGCCTAGTTTCACCTCCAATTGGTCTCATACCAATTGGAGTTACACATTTAGAGTTATAGGCTAAAATGTAGGCTGTCCTTAATTACATTGTTTATACATGTATCAATTACACATTTACCTTGCTACAATTCCACCTCTCAACCCCATTCTGTTTTGGTACATTACCAAAACCATTTACCACCTTACCTTAAAGTCATTTTGGGCAAAATACAAACATCCTCAATACACCAAATAAAACTCTAATTCATAAAGTCTAAATACAACAATATATTCACATAAACACTACTCATCATTTCATACAATTTCCACCACTAATTTATATACATATCCATCAATCCTCAATGTCATAATTCTGCCAATATCTTCATGAATTCATACATTCATCAAAGAGTCCCAAGGCTGCCGAATTGTTCCACAATGCCAAAGTGTCCTACAATTCATCAATTTCCATTCCAAGTGCACAATCACCATATACATGTGGAATAATTTACTAGGACATTAAATCACCCTAATCAACATAATTTCTCATCAAATATATGTATGAATATTTCATTAAACATACAACTCCATGGCTGTCCAAAATTGATATATCAAGAACTCCTCAAAACTTAAAATTTCCTTCACAAAGCAAACACCCATAACATGTATACAAACTTTAACAAAGCAATATTCAAAAATACAAACTTACCTTTGGTTGGGACTTGTTAAACCTTGACTAAACTTCTTGATGTTGGTATCAAACTCTTCCTTGTGAAGTGGGGATAATTTTTAATGAAGATAGGTGTGGGAAAAGGAGGCTTGATCATGGGATGGTTAAGGTTTGAAGGTGGGCGGCCATGGGAGTTTTTTTGGAGAATTTGGTTCGGCCATGGTGATTCTCTAGCTTGAAGATGAAGTGTTTAGTGGAGAAATCTGCCCACTAAACACATATTATAATCCTAAGTGGTCCACTTACACAACATAAAATATATTTTATGTTTAACTTTCATTTATCTCACATTAAACCCATAATTTTTGCTATTTACTTTAGGTACCCTCAATTTAATTTTTTATTTTATTTTCTAAGTGTAATATTATTTATTTTTAATGGACATTTAGGTCAAAAGACAATTCGAGACGTCAAATGACCATAATGCCCCTGTTCGGGTTACATTCCTGATTTTTCGGTAACACCGGGTTTTGTCCGTTTTTCGATTTCCCACTTTTCTTTGTACTAATTATTTAATTTTTATTTAATATTTCTAATGATATTTATACTTTAATTGATGTCTCTTTAAGTCCTAAAAATATTTTCCAGGGTTCCCCGCGGTCCAGGGCTAGTCAACGGTCCACACCGTGACTTCCCGGTGCGGTCATCCATCGTTAGGGTTCTCGGCTCGCTTAACTTGGCTACATTTCTTTGCTATTATTTTTCCTTTGTTTTTCTTGTATTTTCTTTTCTTGTATTTCATTATTTTATGTCTCCTCACTCATAATGAAGTGTAGTTCTAGGCATCCTAGCTGTCCGGACAACACTGGTCACCGGAACAGTAGAACGCACTACCGAACTTAGGGGTGTTACAATTCTCCCCCCCTTAAATAAATTTCGTCTCGAAATTTTATCTGGCATTAGTCTCTGAACAGCTGTGGGTGCTGTCTCCTCATATCCTCTTCACGTTCCCAAGTAGCTTCCTGGCCTGAATGATGGTTCCACAGCACTTTAACCAGTGTATATGTTTATTCCTCAGCTACTTCACTTCATAAGCTAGAATTTTTATGGGTTCTTCCTCATATGAGAGGTCTGGATTTACCTCAATCTCTTCAACTGATAGTACATGAGATGGGTCAGATCTGTACCTCCTTAACATGGACACATGGAAGACACTGTGTATCCTTGCTAGCTTTGGAGGTAATGCCAACCGATATGCCAAAGGACCCACTCTTTCCAGAACCTCATATGGTCCGATGAAACGAGGACTCAGTTTCCCCTTTCTGCCAAATCTCATAATCCTCTTCCAAGGAGAAACTTTGAGGAATACCTTATCACCCACTGCATATTCAATATCTCTTCTTTTCAAATCAACATAGGACTTCTGACGGTCTGATGCAGCCTTGAGTCTATCTCTAATCAATCTGATCTTTTCCTCTGTCTGCTGAACAATTTCTGGCCCAATCATCTTTCTTTCACCTACTTCATCCCAACATAAGGGAGTTCTGCACTTCCTGCCATACAATGCTTCATATGGAGGCATCCTAATGCTTGATTGGTAGTTGTTGTTATAAGCAAACTCAATCAAAGGCAAGTGTGTATCCCAACTACCTTCAAATTCAATCACACAAGCCCGTAGCATATCCTCCAATATCTGAATAACCCTCTGATCGCCATCCGTCTGCGTGGGTGGAATGCTGTGCTGAAGTTCAATCTAGTTCCTAGGGCTCTCTGAAGACTACCCCAGAATCTAGAAGTGAACCTAGGATCTCTGTCAGACACAATTGATACTGGCACTCCATGCAATTTTACAATCTCATATATGTACAATCTGGCCAATCTTTCCAGGCTATAGTCCATCCGAACTGGCAAAAAGTGAGCAGACTTGGTCAATCTGTCAACTATAACCCATACTACATCATGACTACTCTGTGTCCTTGGAAGTCCTGTAACAAAATCCATAGTTATTCGTTCCCATTTCCACTCTGGTACTGACAAAGGATGTAACAAACCAGCTGGAACTTGATGTTCTGCCTTTACTTGCTGACAAGTTAGGCATTTGGAAACAAACTCAGCTATATCCCTCTTCATGCCCATCCACCAGTAATGCTCTTTCAGCCCTCTGTACATTTTAGTTCCACCAGGGTGCATAGCAAATGGAGACTCATGTGCTTCCTTCATAATGATCTGTCTGAATTCAGCATCATTAGGAATGCACATTCTACCCTGATGTAGTAATAAATCATCATCTCTCACAGAGAATTCAGGTTTTTTGCCCTGCTGGACTTCTTTCAGTAGCTTCTGATATTTTTCATCACTCTGAGCAGCCATTCTGATCTGATCAATCAACACTGGCTGTACATGCCATACAACTACTGTCTGTCCCTCATCATCAATCTCTAAACTGGCATGCTGTGCTTTCAATTCATATTCCATGGACAAAGGAGAAACTCTGAGACTTGCCATAGTCTTGCGACTTAAAGCGTCAGCCACTACATTTGCTTTCCCTGGCTGATAGTCTATTAAGCAATCATAATCTTTGATAAGTTCTAACCATCTCCTCTGCCTCAAATTTAATTCCTTCTGGGTGCCTAAGTACTTCAAGCTCTTGTGACCTGAAATTTTGCCCCGTGTTCCATAAGACATATATCTACAAGTTTGTAGTTTTGACCGAAACCCAAAAACCGAGGGAACTAGGTTGTCCGGCTAGGTCAAACTAGTATCCCGGAATCCAGCAAATTGCAAGAAAATGCAGTATACACGGAAATGAACTTGGTAGCATGTACCAACCCTAAAAGACTATTGAATGTGACATGTTAGTAACATTAAAACCTAAATTACCTAGAATGCACCGAGGGTCGACATATTAGGTTGATTAAGCAAATACTAGCATTCAGTGAATTACTTATTGAACCTTATTCTTAGAGACAGTTTAAATGAGTACTGAAACACTTCAAATTGTGTTTCTCAGTTAGCAAAGACTCAGGGAAGGGGAAGGAAACACTGAGTCAGAGCCAAGAGACAGTTATCAGAGGTTTGTGCACAACTAGTTTTTAACTAATTTTGTTTGAATATTTCATATGATTAAATGACATATTTTTCTTATGTATTATGTTTAACAAGCATTGGATTTAATTCAATGATTATTGAAAATTGTTATAGTATGTATGAATTTAGCTTTGTGAAATGGTATTTTCACAAGTATTAAGCATTGTTATGGATTGAATAAATTATGTTTTAGAAAATTGTGATAGAACATGTTTTGAATTGTGATGGTAATTTTCATGGAAAATGCAAATTTATGATTTGAATTGTGATGAGCATAAAAATTATTGGATATTGGAATTGAATTTGAATCGAATTATATTGTGATTTATGCTCACTAAAAGGATTGTGATATTGTTTTATATCTCACTATAGATGCTTGACTAGGTTATTACCCGTCTCTCTCATTTGTTGAGAAGACAATGGAGTTAGTTGTGTTTTGATTACCATGGTACATGCACAGGCTTAGATTTTTCTCTGATTTGAGGTTAGATCTAAGTTTATTTTATCGTTATGGCCCTTGCGGAAGATTCATTATTGTGATGGTACTGTGCACGATGATTCGACCTCCCCGACCATAGGGAGTTAGAATCTGATTCGACCTCCCCGACCATAGGGAGTTAGAATCACATCGAATATGGCCCTTTCGGATTAGTCTTGCATAGTTAGTGAGATAAAGAATGATTTTTTAGATACATAATGATTTTTGAGATACAGAATGGCTTTTGAATGGTAAAGAATTGTGATTTCAATTATGATTTATGTATAATTGATTTTGTTGGAATTACCTAAATGGTTAGTTATGATTTGATAAATTGAATTTCATGATCGAAGTCATTTTATACAAATGATTTACATTATTGGCAATGAATATTTTGAGTTTTAGAATTTGATGAGTATTCAGATTTCCAAATTATTTACTGTAAATTTTGTCAATGTATATTGTACTATGTTTTAAATTATAGTTGTGCACCACTGAGTTCACCACTCAGCGATAGCTTTGTATGCTGTCGCAGGTAAGAAGAGCATAGAGCAGTGAGTAAGTTTCTTGGAAGACACTTTTAGTTCAGCTCCAGGTATATTATAGGTATACCCATGTGCATAGGTTTTGATGTATGCATGTAATAATATGTATGTAAATTATTTGAGCAGTTGTATAAAAACTCTTGTAAAATATTTTGGTATGTAATTAAATGTAAATTATTGTAAATATAAATTTGAGATTTCATTTACTTGAATAGTTTTGTATTATAAATTTTGAGTCTTGTAATCAATGAAATGTTTCTTTATGATGAGATTAGTTTGAAAATGAATTGATTGTTTTTTGAGAATAGAATTGTGAATTGAAATGAAGTTATTGAAGTTGCATTTGAGAAAACATATTGGGAGCATTTTCTTTTCTAGGATTGAAGAATTATTTTCTCAAAATACAGCCGGCACTTTGCCGAAATTTTGAAAAAATTTTTATAACACCAGATTTTAATCGATGATTTAAATTTCACGAAAATTGTTTTAAAATTCCTTGTAGTATATCTAATGGGTTATCGGTAGGCGAAGTACGGTAATTCATTAGGTGTATTACGGGATCATGTTACATCTTACAGGGGAGTAGGGTTTGACATATTTTGTGGTATCAGAGCAATGGTTTTAAAGTAAATTTTGAACTGTGAATTTGAAATCTTTTTGTCGGTAACTACAACTGCTCAAATGTTTGATACATATAGTACATTTACATCATAAATATGAACTAATGGAGAGGAATCTCCTTATGTTGGTTGTACAGGAATAGAAAATCTTGTGAAAAGATATGAAAGAGAAGAATGAGACAATAGAACAGTCCGTGATGGCAGAAGTATAAGTTGAGGCCCCAGCTCCACAAAGTGTTGAAGGCCCGACTATTTGTAAGTAATCTATAAATTAAGAATATTTGTAAGTAATCTATAAATTAAGAATATTTGTAAGTAATCTATAAATTGATACAGTTGCACCCGAATAGAGTACTATTACTGGAAATAAATGTGAAAATTTTAGTCAGAAATTTAAAACTTCAGAACTAGCCTATCAAATGACTACACTTGGAAGGTAGCTAGAGTCAGTGACTCAGTTATATTAATGTGAATTACCTGTAGCATAGTAATTGCTATAAGCTTAGAGATATCTGTAACACCCTCCCGGTAACAACTCCATACATTCTACTGTTCCGGTGACCGGTGTCGGTCCGGACAGCTAGAACGTCCGGAAAAATATTTAAATTAAAGTCGGGAATCATAATTAACTCAAATATTAATAAGAAAAATTTAGTAAAAATTTTAGAAATAAAATACAACCAAGTTAAACGAGCCGGTGCCCTAGCGAGGGGTAAACTGAGAGGAAGTTGCGGTTCTATAACGAGGAGCCCTAGACAGGGAAAAATTAGAAAATAATTTTTGGGACTCCAGAGAAGGGTTATTGAGGTTCCCATGGCATTAGAATGCCAAGAAAATACCTAGAAAAAATTTTTCAATCGGTACAGACAATTTTGACCCGTTAAGCCAAACGGAGGGCATTTTGGTCATTTCCCCTTCAGAGGTGATTTTTGGCCGACTTGTCCAGTTGAGTAAATAATTAATATAACATAAAATATGAATAAACATTACTAGAAATTAAATTGAAATTGAGTAGTGATGAAAAGAAAAGAAAAATCAAAGAAAAGCTTATTTATGACATCATTGTGATGTCATTTAAAACTCACCAACCAATCACAAGCTAATAAACTTTCTTAAATACTTAAAAGAGACAAAATGAAGACCAAAATAATTAAATTGCAGCTACCTTCTTCTTTTCCAATTCCAGCCAAAATCTCTCTCTCTCTCAACCTCCATTAAACCTCCCTTCCCAAGCTCCCTTTCTCCTTTGTTTCCACCACTAAACCCTAAACCCCTTCATTAAAACTTAATCACACCTCTTGGGGAAGTGTTTGGCAGCCTAGAAAGTGAAGGAAAGTGAAGTTTTAAGTGGGGAAAAATCTGCCCTATTCAAGGTTAGTGCATATATATACTTAAATCTTCTTTATTCCATGTTAAAGCCTTAAAGTGAGCAAGAATTTTTAACTTAAATGAATGAAATTTATGTTTATGCATGCCTTGAATTTCGGCAGCCCTAATGAGGGAACAATAATGGAGTGTCTTGATGATTTTAATGGACTTAGAATGAATTGGAGATTATGCTTAAGCTATATATTTACATAGATAATGATTTAGTGTGCTTAACCAAGGTGCATGAGTAAATTGGAATGGAAACTAGGGTTTTGAGGGTGAAAAATTGACTTGGGTTAGGAAATTGTTAGAGCACATTTTAATGGTCAATTAGTGACCATTTTAGGTAAGTTGACCATCAAATGGACTGAAAAATAGGATTGCAAAGTGAAGTTGCAGGCTGCCCTAGGACAGCAGCAGAAGGACTGAAAATTCAGTCCACTTGCACTGCCATAACTTTGGCTGTGTTGGTCCAATTGGTGTTTGGACAATTGGACATGAAACTAGGCTTATAATGGCACATTTTTTCTGAAGAAACCATGCCCAAAAGACCAAAGCAAGAGGACCAAAACTTGGCCCCAATCCGGACACTCTGCAACAGCCCCTGCAGAATTGACCAAAAGAACAGTAACTGTTCATTTGGCCATAACTCACTGTAGATTTGGTCAATGGACCTGAAATGTTTACAGAAACAATTTAAGACATAGACAAACAACTTTCATGAAGGAACCTACCCCAAATTATGGCCAGAACCTAACCCAAATGGCAGTGGCAGTCACTGTTTATGTTACTGTAGATATGGTAATTTCTGCAGAATGCAAATCCGGCCAGCTGTGGTTTTTGGACCATATCTTGAGCTACAAAACTCCAAATGGAGTGATTCAAAAAAGGAAATTCAACTAGACAAAATAAAGAACAACTTTCATGTTTTCCATTTCTTCAAATTCTCACTGCAACAGTGTCCAATGGAACAGTGAAGTTGGGTCTCAAAAACTGAAATTTTCTGCCCTCTTGGTTTTAAGTTAGAAATGGTAATGGTGACCAATTCTAATAAGTTTTAAATGTAAAATGTGGTATGTTGGGAGTGCCAAAGTCAATGTACATATTTTCTATCCAAAAGTCAACATTTTTGTTGACCAAAGAGGTGAATAGTGACACCAAAACTTGAAATGCACAAATTGAAGAATTTAAAAGTTTCAAATGCCCTAGTATACCTAACATGATTGGTTTGGATAGTTTGGCATGCCAATAGGATTCGATTAGCAAGATCGCATATGGCAATATGCCATTACGTGATTTCATGGCTTTTAGCCCTTCCGACTTTGCATTGAGATTTGGCCTTGTGCTCGAGATTATTCTGACTTGGTAGGCATTACATTTGCTCTGGGAGATGCATATGTGACCGATGGTATGACGGCCCGAGGTACTCGATACCCAGTGCGGTTACCCATTATCCATTTCGATCATCTAGTGTAGGTTACTTGGGGCAACCAAATGAATAAAAGTGGACAAAGTAAATAACATACAAATACCAAGCAAATGAAACATATACATTCGCTACACATTTAATTTCTTGCTATTTTCTTTTATTATATTACTGCACCACTAAGCATTATTGCTTAGCGCGTTGCTTTTGCCACGCGTAGGTACTGGAGATACAGATCGTGAGCCCAGTAGACCGCAGACTCGGTGAGTCCATCCTGCAGTTCTGCACAGTGTCCGTGTCACCTCATCACCTGCAGTGCATTGGTAGGACATTAGATGTCATTTTGTCATTTTGTAATTAAATATTTGTTTTCTCATATGTATTTGGGATTTATGTAATGTATTTTGAGGTTCATGTAAATAATAAATATTTATGGTTAGGTATGGAAATAATTTGAGTATTTAGTTGTTGTTTATATATGAGAACCCTGAGAAATGGATGTTTGAGAAATGAAAAGGTTGTTGAGACCTGAAATTGAAAATTTGTTGAGATCTTGATATTGAGCTTTGTGATGATATTGGAGTTGAGAATGAATGAATTTGCTCATTGGAAGTGTTTTTAACAGGTTCCGAAGAACTGTTTTCTCCATTTTTAGCCGTTACTCTGCCGGATTTTCTTTAAAATTTACGGAACCTCAAATAAATTATGATTTTAATAAATGACTTAAATGAGTTATATTTTACAAGTTATATTGAAAAGCATGTTATAAATTAATTAAGGAATATTAGAGTGTGCCGATACACCGTGTGGCATTACTTACTCGGGTATACTGTACACGGGTAAGGGATGTCACATTTAGTGGTATCAGAGCACGGTTTAGGCGTTTTTGGGCCTAGATTGAGTCCATACCATGCATTGCATTTGTAAGAGTCGAGGTGACACTAACGCAGATCTGTTTATCTTTCTTATTTTGAATAGGATATGGATCCTTCATCTCAGAGAGCCGTTGAGGAGGAAGTGGAGAGTCATGCTCCACATGCAGCAGCTGAGACTGAGGGCATGAGAGAATCTGCTCCGCCAGCTCAAGCAGAGCCTGCTCAGCCTCCACAGGCCATGTTCCAACAAATGGCCGACTTCTTCAGACAAATGGCTGGGGTAATGCCAGCACCACCACCACCACCACCAGCTCCACAGCAGAAATCACACCTGGAAAGGCTAAGGAAGTTTGGAGCTGTGGACTTCTATGGCAAGAGAGAAGATGACTCTGTTGTAGCCGAGAATTGGTTGAACAGAACAGGCAGAGTACTAAAACAACTCCACTGCACTCCAGAGCAAAACACGAAGGCGCCATCTCTTTCTTGCAAGATGATGCATATGAGTGGTGGGACACCGTGTCGATGAAGTGAGATAGAAGTCGTAACTTGGGACTTCTTTCTTTGAGAATTTAAGAAGAAATATGTGGTCTTGTATATCCGGAAGAGAGAAGAAGAGAGTTTATTAATCGAGCGACGGTGTCGGTGGCGAATATGAGAAGGAGTTTGTTCGATTAAGCCGTTATGGAAGGAGATAGTCCCTAATGAAGCTGAAAGGTGCAAGAGATTTAAAGAGGACTAAATGACAACATCAAGATCCAGCTCACCGCCTTGGGAATCACGAATTTACCAAGTTAGTGGAAGCTGCAATAAAGGTGGAAAAAGTAAGAATCGGTGAGCGGACTAAAGAGAGAGCGAGAAGAGGGGCCAGGGTCGGTCTAGTTCAGCCCCTGCATTTGGGAAGAAGTTCAAGGGTCCTCTGCATAGAGTTCGGGTCAACCACGAGTCGTGAGTCGATCTCGGGGCCAGGGCTCTGATTCACCCCTAGGAGAGGTCATCCACACCATCGGTGGGCAGCTATCCGAGGATGGGGTTGAGGACCAGCCCCAACATCTTACGTATGTCCGCATTGCTTGAAATGGCACAAGGGAATGTTGGAGAAATGGCGGTGCGCTTGAGGTGTGGGTCAACAGAGCATCGGTTGAAGAAGCGTCCACGCAGAACTACTATGTTTGCTCCAACACAAGCAAGCAGACACTGCTCTGCACCACCAAGGGTAGAAGGTCCGTAAATCCGGTTGTGGGACCATCTCGAGGCTGCATCTGAGCAGTGAGAAGGCGGATAACAGACCACCTGCCAGAAATTATGCCTTGAGAGCTCAGGAGGAGCAAGATGCCCCGGACGTCATCAGGAGTATGTTCTCCCTCTACACTACACCTGTGCATGCATTGGTGGATCCAGGATCCACTCATTCCTACATTTGCATTAACCTACCCGTAGAAAGGGGGATATTGGTAGGGGAGAGTGACCAAGACATTCTGGTCACTAATCCATTGGGCCACAGTGTGGTAGTGAACAAAGTATACAAGGGTTGCCCGTTGAGGATTCAGGGGTATGAATTCTTGGCAGACCTGATTGAGTTGCCTTTCCATGAGTTTGACGTGATTTTGGGAATGGACTGGTTGTCACATCATCAGGCAATAGTTGATTGCAAATTGAAGAGAATTTCTCTAAAAACTTCAGAGGGTAATGAGATCACAGTTGTGGGGGAAAGGACAGATTTCTTGTCCAATGTCATCTCAGCCATAGTTGCAAGAAGAATGATGAGAAAAGGATGTGAAGCCTACCTAGCACATGTGGTGGATACTAGGTAGGCTAAGCCAAACCTGAGTGACATACCCACAGTGAGAGACTTCCCAGAGGTATTTCCTGAAGAGTTGCCTGGTTTGCCACCGTAAGGAAGTTGAATTTGCTATTGAGACAACTGCCAGATCTGACACCCATTTCCATTGCTCCTTATAGGATGGCACCCACTGTATTGAGGGAGTTGAAAACTCAGTTGCAAGAGTTGCTTGATAAGGGGTTCATACGCCCCAGTGTGTCACCATGGGGAGCTCCAGTGCTGTTTGTGAAAAAGAAGGATGGGACTTTGAGACTATGCATCGATTACCGGCAGTTGAATAAAGTGACTGTGAAGAACAAATATCCGTTACCTAGAATTGATGATCTGTTTGATCAGTTGAAGGGAGCAGGAGTGTTTTCCAAGATTGATCTCAGATCAGGATATCATCAGTTGAGGGTGAAGGATGCAAATGTGCCAAAGACTGCATTCAGGACCCGATATGGGCATTATGAGTTCCTAGTGATGCCCTTTGGCTTAACAAATGCACCAGCGGCATTCATGGACCTTATGAACCGTATCTTCCATCCACACTTAGATCGGTTCGTAGTGGTCTTTATTGATGATATTTTGGTGTATTCCAAGACCAGGGAAGAACATGATGAGCATTTGAGGATTGTTCTGCAAACCCTGAGAGAAAAGAAGCTGTATGCTAAGTTGTCTAATTGTGACTTTTGGCTGAATGAGATTGCATTCCTTGGACACATAGTGTCAGCTGATGGGATTAGGGTGGATCCCAAGAAAATAGAAGCAGTGATGGAATGGAAGCCTCCCAAGAATACAACTGAGGTCAGAAGCTTCTTGGGGCTAGCTGGGTATTACAGAAGATTTGTAAAGGGATTTTCCCTAATAGCGGCTCCAATGACCAAGTTGTTACACAAGAATGTCAGATTTGACTGGAATGACAAGTGTCAGACCAGTTTTGAGAAGTTGAAGGCTATGTTGACAGAGGCACCAGTGTTAACACAGCCAGTATCAGGAAAGGACTTCGTGGTCTACAGTGATGCCTCACATAATGGGTTAGGGTGTGTATTGATGCAAGAGGGGAAAGTGATCGCCTATGCTTCCAGGCAGCTAAGGCCACATGAACAGAACTACCCTACCCATGATCTAGAGCTCGCGGCAATTATCTTTGCACTGAAGATATGGAGGCACTACTTGTATGGTGAAAAGTGCTACATTTATACAGACCACAAAAGCTTGAAATACTTGCCAACCCAGAAGGAGCTCAACCTTAGACAGAGGCGATGGATTGAGTTCCTGAAGGATTATGATTGTGTAATCGACTACCATCTTGGGAAGGCAAATGTAGTTGCTGATGCTTTGACGAGAAAATCCATCACGACTTTGAGATCATTGAATGCCCGTCTATCTTTGATTCGAGATGGAGCTATTTTGGTGAGTTGCAAGTGAGGCCAAACACCTCTGCAGATTTTAGATGGGCAAAAAGTAGATGAAAAGTTCTTGGCTATTATGAGCAAACTCCCGGAGGAAAAGCGGTGACTATGAGGTGAAAGCGGATGGGTGTGCACTACAAAGGAAGACGTGTGTACGGATAATGGGAATTGAAAGCCGATTATTCTAAAAGAGGCACACACCGGTGTATATGCTATGCACCGGGAAGTACAAAGATGTATCATGATCCAAGCTCGGTATTGGTGGCACAGTATGAAGAAGGACATAGGCGACTATGTGACTAAATGCTTGACATGTCGGCAAGTCAAAGCAGAACATCAAGTTCCATCGGGTTTGCTACCTATACACATACGAATGGAAATGGGATCGGTCACCATGGATTTTGTAAGTGGGCTACCTCTCACCGGAAGAAACATGATGCGGCATGGGTGATAGTTGATAGATTGACAAAGTCGGCACACTTTCTGCGATTAGGGTGACTACTCCTTTGGAGAAGTTAGCGAGTGTATATCGGTGAGATAGTTAGATCGCATGGAATTCCACTTTCCATCATATTCGATCGAGACCCAAGGTTTACATCGAGATTCGGAAGAAGTTGCATGAATCCTTGGGTACACAACTCCATTTCAAAGACTTTCCATCCTCAGACGGATGGGCAATGCGAAAGAGTAATCCAGTCCTTGAGGATATCTTTGAGGAGTTGTGTCATTGAGTTTGAGGGAAATTGGGATAGATACCTCCCAGCGAGAATTTGCATACAACAATAGCTACCAAGCTAGTATCCAAATGGCCCGTATGAAGCCTTTGTATGGGAGAAAATGTAGAACTCGGTGTCTGGACTGAATTGGGTGAAGATAAATCGGTAGGGCGGACACAGGTGAAACAGTCGAGGAGAAGGTAAAGATAATCAAAGCCAATCTGAAAGTTGCCTCGAGACATGTAAATCTTATGCCGACCTGAAGAGAAAAGAAATAGAATATGTGGTTGGCGACAAGGTGTTCCTCAAGGTGTCACCATGGAAGAAAGTATTGAGGTTTGGAAGGAAAGGTAAGTTAAGCCCTAGGTTCATTGGCCCATATGAAGTCATTGAACGTGTGGGTCCAGTGGCCTATAGGCTAGCTTTACCACAGTGGATAAGATCCACAATGTGTTCCACGTATCCATGCTCAGAAGATACCGCTCAGACCCTTCACATGTCATCTCCAGAGAAGAAATTGAAATACAACCGAATTTGACATATGAAGAAGAACCTCTACGAGTCCTAGCTCGGGAAGTAAAAGAGTTGAGGAACAAGCAGATTCCACTGGTGAAAGTGCTTTGGAGGCACCACAACACCGAGGAGGCAACTTGGGAAAGTGAAGAAACGATGAGGCAACAGTTTCCTCAACTGTTTGCATCAGGTAAATTTCGAGGACGAAATTTAAATTAGAGGGGAAGAGTTGTAACACCCTCCCGGTAACAACTCCGTACATTCTACTGTTCCGGTGACCGGTGTCGGTCCGGACAGCTAGAACGTTCGGAAAAATATTTAAATTAAAGTCGGGAATCATAATTAACTCAAATATTAATAAGAAAAATTTAGTAAAAATTTTAGAAATAAAATACAACCAAGTTAAGCAGTAGGTGCCCTAGCGAGGGGTAAACCAGAGGGAAGTTGCGGTTCTCGCAACGAGGAGCCCTAGACCCGGGGGAAAAATTAGAAAATAATTTTTGGGACTCCAGAGAAGGGTTATTGAGGTTCCCATGGCATTAGAATGCCAAGAAAATAGCTAGAAAAATTTTTCAATCGGTACAGACAATTTTGACCCGTTAAGCTAAACGGAGGGCATTTTGGTCATTTCGCCTTCAGAGGTGATTTTTGGCCGACTTGTCCAGTTGAGTAAATAATTAATATAACATAAAATATGAATAAACATTACTAGAAATTAAATTGAAATTGAGTAGTGATGAAAAGAAAAGAAAAATCAAAGAAAAGCTTATTTATGACATCATTGTGATGTCATTTAAAACTCACCAACCAATCACAAGCTAATAAACTTTCTTAAATACTTAAAAGAGACAAAATGAAGACCAAAATAATTAAATTGCAGCTACCTTCTTCTTCTCCAATTCCAGCCAAAATCTCTCTCTCTCTTAACCTCCATTAAACCTCCCTTCCCAAGCTCCCTTTCTCCTTTGTTTCCACCACTAAACCCTAAACCCCTTCATTAAAACTTAATCACACCTCTTGGGGAAGTGTTTGGCAGCCTAGAAAGTGAAGGAAAGTGAAGTTTTAAGTGGGGAAAAATCTGCCCTATTCAAGGTTAGTGCATATATATACTTAAATCTTCTTTATTCCGTGTTAAAGCCTTAAAGTGAGCAAGAATTTGTAACTTAAATGAATGAAATTTATGTTTATGCATGCCTTGAATTTCGGCAGCCCTAATGAGGGAACAATAATGGAGTGTCTTGATGATTTTAATGGACTTAGAATGAATTGGAGATTATGCTTAAGCTATATATTTACATAGATAATGATTTAGTGTGCTTAACCAAGGTGCATGAGTAAATTGGAATGGAAACTAGGGTTTTGAGGGTGAAAAATTGACTTGGGTTAGGAAATTGTTAGAGCACATTTTAATGGTCAATTAGTGACCATTTTAGGTAAGTTGACCATCAAATGGACTGAAAAATAGGATTGCAAAGTGAAGTTGCAGGCTGCCCTAGGACAGCAGTAGAAGGACTGAAAATTCAGTCCACTTACACTGCCATAACTTTGGCTGTGTTAGTCCAATTGGTGTTTGGCCAATTGGACAAGAAACTAGGCTTATAATGGCACATTTTTGCTGAAGAAACCATGCCCAAAAGACCAAAGCAAGAGGACCAAAACTTGGCCCCAATCCGGACACTCTGCAACAGCCCCTGCAGAATTGACCAAATGAACAGTAACTGTTCATTTGGCCATAACTCACTGTAGATTTGGTCAATGGACCTGAAATGTTTACAGCAACAAGTTAAGACATAGACAAACAACTTTCATGAAGGAACCTACCCCAAATTATGGCCAGAACCTAACCCAAATGGCAGTGGCAGTCACTGTTTATGTTACTGTAGATATGGTAATTTCTGCAGAATGCAAATCCGGCCAGCTGTGGTTTTTGGACCATATCTTGAGCTACAAAACTCCAAATGGAGTGATTCAAAAAAGGAAATTCAACTAGACAAAATAAAGAACAACTTTCATGTTTTCCATTTCTTCAAATTCTCACTATAACAGTGTCCAATGGAACAGTGAAGTTGGGTCTCAAAAACTGAAATTTTCTGCCCTCTTGGTTTTAAGTTAGAAATGGTAATGGTGACCAATTCTAACAAGTTTTAAATGTAAAATGTGGTATGTTGGGAGTGCCAAAGTCAATGTACATATTTTCTATCCAAAAGTCAACATTTTTGTTGACCAAAGAGGTGAATAGTGACACCAAAACTTGAAATGCACAAATTGAAGAATTTAAAAGTTTCAAATGCCCTAGTATACCTAACATGATTGGTTTGGATAGTTTGGCATGCCAATAGGGTTCAGTTAGCAGTACTGCATATGGCAATATGCCATTCTGTGATTTCATGGCTTTTAGCCCTTCTGACTTTGCATTGAGATTTGGCCTTGTGCCTGAGATTATTTACAGCTTGGTAGCTGTTCTGTTGCATACCGGGAGATGCATATGTGACCGATGGTATGACGGCCCGAGGTACTAGATACCCAGTGCCAGTTTACCCATTATCCAGCCCAGTCATCTAGTGTAGGTTACTTGGGGCAACCAAATGAATAAAAGTGGACAAAGTAAATAACATACAAATACCAAGCAAATGAAACATATACATTCGCTACACATTTAATTTCTTGCTATTTTCTTTTATTATATTACTGCACCACTAAGCATTATTGCTTAGCGCGTTGCTTTTGCCACGCGTAGGTACTGGAGATACAGATCGTGAGCCCAGTAGACCGCAGACTCGGTGAGTCCATCCTGCAGTTCTGCACAGTGTCCGTGTCACCTCATCACCTGCAGTGCATTGGTAGGACATTAGATGTCATTTTGTCATTTTGTAATTAAATATTTGTTTTCTCATATGTATTTGGGATTTATGTAATGTATTTTGAGGTTCATGTAAATAATAAATATTTATGGTTAGGTATGGAAATAATTTGAGTATTTAGTTGTTGTTTATATATGAGAACCCTGAGAAATGGATGTTTGAGAAATGAAAAGGTTGTTGAGACCTGAAATTGAAAATTTGTTGAGATCTTGATATTGAGCTTTGTGATGATATTGGAGTTGAGAATGAATGAATTTGCTCATTAGAAGTGTTTTTAACAGGTTCCGAAGAACTGTTTTCTCCATTTTTAGCCGGTACTCTGCCGGATTTTCTTTAAAATTTACGGAACCTCAAATAAATTATGATTTTAATAAATGACTTAAATGAGTTATATTTTACAAGTTATATTGAAAAGCATGTTATAAATTAATTAAGGAATATTAGAGTGTGCCGGTACACCGTGTGGCATTACTTACTCGGGTATACTGTACACGGGTAAGGGATGTCACATTTAGTGGTATCAGAGCACGGTTTAGGCGTTTCTGGGCCTAGATTGAGTCCATACCATGCATTGCATTTGTAAGAGTCGAGGTGACACTAACGCAGATCTGTTTATCTTTCTTATTTTGAATAGGATATGGATCCTTCATCTCGAGAGCCATTGAGGAGGAAGTGGAGAGTCATGCTCCACTTGCAGCGGTGAGGCGAGGGCATGAGAGAATCGCTCCGCCCGGCTCAGCGAGCACCTTTCGGCCTCCACAGCCATGTTCCAACAAATGGCCGACTTCTTGGACAAATGGCCGGGTAATGCCGGCACCACCACCACCACCACGGCTCCACGGCATAAATCACACTGGAAAGGCTAAGGAAGTTTGGAGTGTGGACTTCTATGGCAAGAGAGAAGATGACTCTGTTGCGGTAGAATTGGTTGAGCAGAGCAGGCGAGTACTAAAACAACTCCACTTGCACTCGAGCAAAACACGAAGCTGCCATCTCTTTCTTGCAAGATGATGCATATGAGTGGTGGGACACCGTGTCGATGAAGTGAGATAGAAGTCGTAACTTGGGACTTCTTTCTTTCGTAATTTAAGAAGAAATATGTGGATCTTGTATATCCGGAAGAGAAGAAGAGAGTTTATTAACTGAGGCGAGAGACGGTATCGGTGGCGAATATGAGAAGGAGTTTGTTCGATTAAGCCGTTATGGAAGGAGATAGTCCCTAATGAAGCTGAAAGGTGCAAGAGATTTGAAGAGGGACTAAATGACAACATCAAGATCCAGCTCACGCCTTGGGAATCACGAATTTACCAAGTTAGTGGAAGGCTGCAATAAAGGTGGAAAAAGTAAGAATCGGTGAGCGGACTAAAGAGAGAGACGAGAAGAGGACAAGGTCGGTCTAGTTCAGCCCCTGCATTTGGGAAGAAGTTCAAGGGTCCTCTGCATAGAGTTGGGTCAACCACGAGTCGAGTCAGTCTCAGGGGCCCAGGCTACAGTTCACCCCTAGGAGAGGTCAGTCCACACCATCAGTGGGCAGCTATCCAGGGATGGGGTTCAGGGGACCAGCCCCAACATCTTCTGTATGTCCGCATTGCTTGAAATGGCACAAGGGGGAATGTTGGAGAGTGGCGGTGCTGCTTGAGGTGTGGGTCAACAGAGCATCGGTTGAAGAAGCCCACGCAGAACTACTACATTTGCTCCAACACAAGCAAGCAGACTGCTCTGCACCACCAAGGGGTAGAAGGTCCGTAAATCCGGCGTGGGACCATCTCGAGGCTGCATCTGAGCGGCAGAGAGGCGGATAATGCACCACCCGCGAAATTATGCCTTGAGAGCTCGGGAGGAGCAAGATGCCGGGCGTCATCGAGTGCGTTCTCCTCTACACTACACCTGTGCATGCATTGGTGGATCCAGGATCCACTCATTCCTACATTTGCATTAACCTACCCGTAGAAAGGGGGATATTGGTAGGGGAGAGTGACCAAGACATTCTGGTCACTAATCCATTGGGCCACAGTGTGGTAGTGAACAAAGTATACAAGGGTTGCCCGTTGAGGATTCAGGGGTATGAATTCTTGGCAGACCTGATTGAGTTGCCTTTCCATGAGTTTGACGTGATTTTGGGAATGGACTGGTTGTCACATCATCAGGCAATAGTTGATTGCAAATTGAAGAGAATTTCTCTAAAAACTTCAGAGGGTAATGAGATCACAGTTGTGGGGGAAAGGACAGATTTCTTGTCCAATGTCATCTCAGCCATAGTTGCAAGAAGAATGATGAGAAAAGGCTGTGAAGCCTACCTAGCACATGTGGTGGATATTAGGCAGGCTAAGCCAAACCTGAGTGACATACCCACTGTTAGAGACTTCCTGCAGGTATTTCTGAAGAGTTGCACAGTTTGCCACGAGAAGGGAAGTTGAATTTGCTATTGAGACAACTGCCGGTCTGACACCCATTTCCATTGCTCCTTATAGGATGGCACCCATTGTATTGAGGAGTTGAAAACTTCGATTGCAAGAGTTGCTTGATAAGGGGTTCATACGCGATGTGTCACCATGGGGAGCTCGGTCTTTGTTTGTGAAAAAGAAGGATGGGACTTTGAGACTATGCATCGATTCTGGCGATTGAATAAAGTGATATTAAGAACAAATATCCGTTGCCTAGAATTGATGATCTGTTTGATCAGTTGAAGGGAGCAGGAGTGTTTTCCAAGATTGATCTCAGATTAGGATATCATCAGTTGAGGGTGAAGGATGTAGATGTGCCAAAGACTGCATTCAGGACCCGATATGGGCATTATGAGTTCCTAGTGATGCCCTTTGGCTTAACAAATGCACCAGCGGCATTCATTGACCTTATGAACCGTATCTTCCATCCACACTTAGATCGGTTCGTAGTGGTCTTTATTGATGATATTTTGGTGTATTCCAAGACCAGGGAAGAACATGATGAGCATTTGAGGATTGTTCTACAAACCCTGAGAGAAAAGAAGGCTGTATGCTAAGTTGTCCAAGTGTGACTTTTGGTGAATGAGATTGCATTCCTTGGACACATAGTGTCGGTGATGGGATTAGGTGGATCCCAAGAAAATAGAAGCGATGATGGAATGGAAGCCTCCCAGAATACAAGCGAGGTCAGAAGCTTCTTGGGGCTAGCTGGGTATTACAGAAGATTTGTAAAGGGATTTTCCCTAATAGCTGCTCCAATGACCAAGTTGTTACACAAGAATGTCAGATTTGACTGGAATGACAAGTGTCAGACCAGTTTTGAGAAGTTGAAGGCTATGTTGTGAGAGGCACCTGTGTTAAAACAGCCGATGCTCGAGAAAGGACTTCGTGGTCTCTGGTGATGCCTCACATAATGGGTTAGGGTGTGTATTGATGCAAGAGGGGAAAGTGATCGCCTATGCTTCCAGGCAGCTAAGGCCACATGAACAGAACTACCCTACCCATGATCTAGAGCTCGCGGCAATTATCTTCGCACTGAAGATATGGAGGCACTACTTGTATAGTGAAAAGTGCTACATTTATACAGACCACAAAAGCTTGAAATACTTGCCAACCCAGAAGGAGCTCAACCTTAGACAGAGGCGATGGATTGAGTTCCTGAAGGATTATGATTGTGTAATCGACTACCATCTTGGGAAGGCAAATGTAGTTGCTGATGCTTTGAGCAGAAAATCCATCACAGCTTTGAGATCATTGAATGCCCGTCTATCTTTGATTCGAGATGGAGCTATTTTGGCTGAGTTGCAAGTGAGGCCAAACACACTTCTGATTTTAGATGGGCAAAAAGTAGATGAAAAGTTACTAGCTATTATGAGCAAACTCCCAGAGGGAAAAGCAGCTGACTATGAGGTGAAAGCAGATGGGTGTCTGCACTACAAAGGAAGACTGTGTGTACCAGATAATGGGGAATTGAAAGCCAGTATTCTAAAAGAGGCACACACCAGTGTATATGCTATGCACCCAGGAAGTACAAAGATGTATCATGATCTGAAGCTCCAGTATTGGTGGCCTGGTATGAAGAAGGACATAGCTGACTATGTGACTAAATGCTTGACATGTCAGCAAGTCAAAGCAGAACATCAAGTTCCATCAGGTTTGCTACAGCCTATACACATACCTGAATGGAAATGGGATCGGGTCACCATGGATTTTGTAAGTGGGCTACCTCTCACCCGGAAGAAACATGATGCAGCATGGGTGATAGTTGATAGATTGACAAAGTCAGCACACTTTCTGCCAGTTAGGACTGACTACTCACTGGAGAAGTTAGCAGAATTGTATATCAGTGAGATAGTTAGACTGCATGGAATTCCACTTTCCATCATATCTGATCGAGACCCAAGGTTTACATCGAGATTCTGGAAGAAGTTGCATGAATCCTTGGGTACACAACTCCATTTCAGCACAGCTTTCCATCCTCAGACGGATGGGCAATCTGAAAGAGTAATCCAGGTCCTTGAGGATATGCTGAGGAGTTGTGTCATTGAGTTTGAGGGAAGTTGGGATAGATACCTCCCACTGGCAGAATTTGCATACAACAATAGCTACCAAGCTAGTATCCAAATGGCCCCGTATGAAACCTTGTATGGGAGAAAATATAGAACTCGGTGTCTTTGGACTGAATTGGGTGAAGATAAGCGGTAGGGCGGACACAGTGAAACAGATCGAGGAGAAGGTAAAGATAATCAAAGCCAATCTGAAAGTTGCCTCGCAGACATGTAAATCTTATGCCGACCTGAAGAGGAAAGAAATAGAATATGTGGTTGGCGACAAGGTGTTCCTCAAGGTGTCACCATGGAAGAAAGTATTGAGGTTTGGAAGGAAAGGTAAGTTAAGCCCTAGGTTCATTGGCCCATATGAAGTCATTGAACGTGTGGGTCCAGTGGCCTATAGGCTAGCTTTACCACGGAGTGGACAAGATCCACAATGTGTTCCACGTATCCATGCTCGTAAGATATCGCTCGGACCCTTCACATGTCATCTCGGAGAAGAAATTGAAATACAACCGAATTTGACATATGAAGAAGAACCTCTACGAGTCCTAGCTCGGGAAGTAAAAGAGTTGAGGAACAAGCAGATTCCACTGGTGAAAGTGCTTTAGAGGCACCACAACACCGAGGAGGCAACTTGGGAAAGTGAAGAAACGATGAGGCAACAGTTCCCTCAACTGTTTGCATCAGGTAATTTTGACGAAATTTAAATTAGAGGAAGAGTTGTAACACCCTCCGGTAACAACTCAGTACATTCTCTTATTCGTGGACGGTGTCGGTCCGGACAGCTAGAACATCCGGAAAAATATTTAAATTAAAGTCGGGAATCATAATTAACTCAAATATTAATAAGAAAAATTTAGTAAAAATTTTAGAAATAAACTACAACCAAGTTAAGCAATGGTGCCCTAGCGAGGGTAAACGAGAGGGAAGTTGCGGTTCTCAACGAGGAGCCCTAGACCAGGGAAAAATTAGAAAATAATTTTTGGGACTCCAGAGAAGGGTTATTGAGGTTCCCATGGCATTAGAATGCCAAGAAAATACCTAGAAAAATTTTTCAATCGGTACAGACAATTTTGACCCGTTAAGCTAAACGGAGGGCATTTTGGTCATTTCGCCTTCAGAGGTGATTTTTGGCCGACTTGTCCAGTTGAGTAAATAATTAATATGACATAAAATATGAATAAATATTACTAGAAATTAAATTGAAATTGAGTAGTGATGAAAAGAAAAGAAAAATCAAAGAAAAGCTTATTTATGACATCATTGTGATGTCATTTAAAACTCACCAACCAATCACAAGCTAATAAACTTTCTTAAATACTTAAAAGAGACAAAATGAAGACCAAAATAATTAAATTGCAGCTGCCTTCTTTTTCTCCAATTCCAGCCGAAATCTCTCTCTCTCTCAACGTCCATTAAACCTCACTTCCCAAGCTCCCTTTCTCCTTTGTTTCCACCACTAAACCCTAAACCCCTTCATTAAAACTTAATCACACCTCTTGGGGAAGTGTTTGGCAGCCTAGAAAGTGAAGGAAAGTGAAGTTTTAAGTGGGGAAAAATCTGCCCTATTCAAGGTTAGTGCATATATATACTTAAATCTTCTTTATTCCATGTTAAAGCCTTAAAGTGAGCAAGAATTTGTAACTTAAATGAATGAAATTTATGTTTATGCATGCCTTGAATTTTTGCAGCCCTAATGAGGGAACAATAATGGAGTGTCTTGATGATTTTAATGGACTTAGAATGAATTGGAGATTATGCTTAAGCTATATATTTACATAGATAATGATTTAGTGTGCTTAACCAAGGTGCATGAGTAAATTGGAATGGAAACTAGGGTTTTGAGGGTGAAAAATTGACTTGGCTTAGGAAATTGTTAGAGCACATTTTAATGGTCAATTAGTGACCATTTTAGGTAAGTTGACCATCAAATGGACTGAAAAATAGGATTGCAAAGTGAAGTTACAGGCTGCCCTAGGACAGCTGCAGAAGGACTGAAAATTCAGTCCACTTGCACTGCCATAACTTTGGCTGTGTTGGTCCAATTGGTGTTTGGCCAATTGGACATGAAACTAGGCTTATAATGGCACATTTTTGCTGAAGAAACCATGCCCAAAAGACCAAAGCAAGAGGACCAAAACTTGGCCCCAATTCGGACACTCTGCAACAGCCCCTGCAGAATTGACCAAATGAACAGTAACTGTTCATTTGGCCATAACTCACTGTAGATTTGGTCAATTGACCTGAAAGTTTTACAGAAACAAGTTACGAGATAGACAAACAACTTTCATGAAGGAACCTACCCCAAATTATGGCCAGAACCTAACCCAAATGGCAGTGGCAGTCACTGTTCATGTTACTGTAGATATGGTAATTTCTGCAGAATGCAAATCCGGCCAGCTTTGGTTTTTGGACCGTATCTTGAGCTACAAAACTCCAAATGGAGTGATTCAAAAAAGGAAATTCAACTAGACAAAATAATGAACAACTTTTATGTTTGCCATTTCTTCAAATTCTCACTGCAACAGTGTCCAATGGAATAGTGAAGTTGGGTCTCAAAAACTGAAATTTTCTGCCCTCTTGGTTTTAAGTTAGAAATGGTAATGGTGACCAATTCTAACAAGTTTTAAATGTAAAATGTGGTATGTTGGGAGTGCCAAAGTCAATGTACATATTTTCTATCCAAAAGTCAACATTTTTGTTGACCAAAGAGGTGAATAGTGACACCAAAACTTGAAATGCACAAATTGAAGAATTTAAAAGTTTCAAATGCCCTAGTATACCTAACATGATTGGTTTGGATAGTTTGGCATGCCAATAGGGTTCGATTAGCGATCGCATATGGCAATATGACATTCTGAGATTTCATGGCTTTTACCCATTCGACTTTGCATTGAGATTTGGCCTTGTGCTCGAGATTATTCTGACTTGGTAGTCGTTACATTTGCCTGGGAGATGCATATGTGACCGATGGTGTGACGGCCCGAGGTACTAGATACCCAGTGCCAGTTTACCCATTATCCAGCCCAGTCGTCTAGTGTAGGTTACTTGGGGCAACCAAATGAATAAAAGTGGACAAAGTAAATAACATACAAATACCAAGCAAATGAAACATATACTTTCACTACACATTTAATTTCTTGCTATTTTCTTTTATTATATTATTGCACCACTAAGCATTATTGCTTAGCGCGTTGCTTTTGCCACGCGTAGGTACTGGAGATACAGATCGTGAGCCCAATAGACCGCAGACTGGGTGAGTCCATCCTGCAGTTCTGCACAGTGTCCGTGTCACCTCATCACCTGCAGTGCATTGGTAGGACATTAGATGTCATTTTGTCATTTTGTAATTAAATATTTGTTTTCTCATATGTATTTGGGATTTATGTAATGTATTTTGAGGTTCATGTAAATAATAAAGATTTATGGTTATGTATGGAAATAATTTGAGTATTTAGTTGTTGTTTATATATGAGAACCCTGAGAAATGGATGTTTGAGAAATGAAAAGGTTGTTGAGACCTGAAATTGAAAAATTGTTGAGATCTTGATATTGAGCTTTGTGATGATATTGGAGTTGAGAATGAATGAATTTGTTCATTGGAAGTGTTTTTAATAGGTTCCGAAGAACTATTTTTTCCATTTTTAGCCGGTACTCTGCCGGATTTTCTTTAAAATTTACGGAACCTCAAATAAATTATGATTTTAATAAATGACTTAAATGAGTTATATTTTACAAGTTATATTCAAAAGCATGTTATAAATTACTTAAGGAATATTAGAGTGTGCCGGTACACCGTGTGGCATTACTTACTCGGGTATACTGTACATGAGTAAGGGGTGTCACAATATCAGTACGACTTATCATCCTCAGACGGATGGACAGTCGAAACAAGTGATTCAGTTAAATTTTGAAACTCATTGAGTTTCTATAAATAATGAAATGAAATGATAATAATAACCTGTAAAATGTAATAAACCCTCGAGAATATACTGAGAACTTCTGTCCTTGAATCCGAGGGGAGATGGGACAAATACATCCCACTAACAGAATTTGTATACATTAATAAGTGTCAAGCTAGCATACAAGTGGCACCCTACGAAACATTGTAAGGGAACAGATAATTATAGATTTTGTGATGAGATTTCCGATGACACAGAATAGTCATGATGCAGTATAGGTTATAGTTGATAGACTAACCAAGTCTGCTCACTTTTTGCCAGTCCAGATGGACTATAGCTTGAGAAGATTGGCCAGATTGTACATAAATGAGATTATAAAACTGCATGGAGTGCCAGTATTGATTGTATTAGACAGAGATCCTAGGTTCACTTCTAGATTCTGGGGTAGTCTTCAGAGAGCCCTAGGAACTAGATTGAACTTCAGCACAGCATTCCACCCACAGACAGATGGCCAACCTGAAAGGGTTATTCAGATATTAGAGGATATGCTACGGGCTTGTATGATTGAGTTTGAAGGTAGTTGGGATACACACATGCCTTTGATTGAGTTTGCTTATAACAACAACTACCAATCAAGCATTGGGATGCCTCCATATGAAGCTTTGTATGGCAGAAAGTGCAGAACTCCCTTATGTTGGGATGAAGTTGGTGAAAGAAAGATGATTGGGCTAGAAATTATTCAGCAGACATAGAAAAAGATCAAATTGATCAGAGATAGACTCAAGGCTGTGTCAGACCGTCAGAAGTCTTATGTTGATATGAAGAGAAGAGATATTGAATATGCAGTGGGTGATAAAGTATTCCTCAAAGTTTCTCCTTGGAAGAGGATTATGAGATTTGGCAGAAAGGGGAAACTGAGTCCTCGTTTCATCAGACCATATGAGGTTCTGGAAAGAGTGGGTCCTTTGGCATATCAGTTGGCATTACCTCCGGAGTTAGCAACGATACACAGTGTTTTCCATGTGTCCAAGTTAAGGAGGTACAAATCAGACCCATCTCATGTACTATCAGTTGAATAGATTGAGGTAAAATCCAGACCACTCATATGAGGAAGAACCCATAGAAATTCTTGCTTATGAGGTGAAGCAGTTGAGGAATAAACAGATACACCTGGTTAAAGTGCTGTGGAACCATCGTTCAGGCCAGGAAGCTACTTGGGAACGTGAAGAGGATATGAGGAGACAGCACCCATAGCTGTTCAGAGACTAATGCGAGGTAAAAAATTTCGAGATGAAATTTATTTAAGGGGGGGAGAATTGTAACACCCCTATGCTCGGTAGTGCGTACTACTGTACCGGTGACCAGTGTTGTCCGGACAGCTAGGATGCCTAGAACTACATTTCGATATGAGTGAGGAGACATAAAATAATGGAATACAAGAAGAGAAAATACAAGAAAAACAAAGGAAAAATAATAGCAAAGAAATGTAACCAAGTTAAACGAGCCGAGAACCCTAGCAATGGGTGACCGCACCGGGAAGTCACGGCGTGGACCGTTGACTAACCCTGGAGTACGGGGAACCCTGGAAAATATTTTTAGAACTTAAATAGACCCCTATTGAAGTATAAATATCATTAGAAATATTAAAGAAAAATTAAATAATTAGTACAAAGAAAAGTTAGAAATCGAAAAACGGACAAAACCCGGTGTTACCGAAAAATCGGGAATGCAACCCGAACAGGGGCATTGTGGTCATTTGACACCCCGAGTTGTTATTTGACCTAAATTTCCATTAAAAATAAATAATATTACACTTAGAAAATATAATGAAAAATTAATTTAGGGGTACCTAATGTAAATAGCCAAAAGTGGAGTGTAAATGGAGTAATTATCAATTAAAACATATAATATAGTTTAATTAAGGTGAGTGGACCACTATGGACTAAAATATTCACTAAGTGGGCAGATGTAAACCCACTAAACACTTCATCATCTTCATTTCTTCTCCCATGCCCAAGTGAACTCCATTGAAGCCTCCATAGCCAAAACTTGAGAGAGCTCCTAATCTCCCCCATTCTCACCTCCAACCATCAAAGTTTCTTCACTAATCTTGGTCCCCACGTCACAAGGAAGAAGTAGATACCAAAATCAAGGGAGATTAGTGAAGATTTAATAAGTCCCAACAATAGGTAAGTTTGTATTTTTTATTATTGCTTTGTTAAAGTTTGTAAGGATATTATGGGTATTTGATTTATGAAGAAATTTTTGAGTTTTGATGTTGAATGGGAATGTGCACTTTTGGTAGCCATGGAAGCACCTTGAAGGCAGTTTATTTGTTCTTGTAAATGGTGAATTAAATGATTGATTAAATATATATTGTGTAGGAAATTGTTGGGTGATGTATACATAATATATGTAAATGTAAAATGAAATTTAAATCTTGGAAAGTAATGGAATGTAAGTGTACCATTGTGGCAGTTTGCTAACTCTTGAGGAATGCTGGAATTCATGCTTGGTTTATGGAATAATGATGTTAAAATGTGTTGGTTGTTATGGCAGTTTGAGTGCATGAATGATGGTGTGAAGTTGGACATGTAAATGTGCATGAATTGGTGATTGAATTGTTGTAAATTGAGTTGGACAAATTCTGCACTTGTTGGTGCATATTGAATGTAATTGTAAGCTGCCAAAATGACCTATAATATGTTGTAAATTATGTTTAGGTTGTGGTACAACCAGAATTGGTTTGAATGTTAAGTTTGGTGAGTGTTAAAAGTGATGCTTGATGTGTATGCAAGAAGTGCAATAAGGCAGTTTGAGTTTTAGGCCTATAACTTTAATTGTGTGGCTCCAATTGGTATGAGACCAATTGGAGGTGAAACTAGGCACAAAATGTGCCAACTTTCATGAAGGAAGCTTGCCAAAATTTCACTTGCAAGGTAACTTGAAAAATGACCAAATCTGGATTAAGTGCAAATGAGGCCTGAAAATTGACCATTTGGGCAGCAGTTAGTGTTTAGGCCATAACTCACTCAAAACAGGTCCAATTGACCTGAAATTTTAACCATGAATAGCTAAGACCCATATCTACAAGTCTTATGAAGACACTAAAGCCAAGAAATGACCATAAGCAAGTCAAACAGCTTTCACAAGTTCGGGTCCAAAAACTGGCCAAACCTAAAATGACCTAAAGTGACCTAAAGTGACCAATTTTGATGCAATTTGACCAGCAATAGTAAAATGACCATAACTTGGTCTACATAACTCAGAATGACCTGAAATTTTTCCCCGCATTCCATAAGACATATATCTACAAGTTTGTAGTTTTGACCGAAACCCAAAAACCAAGGGAACTAGGTTGTCCGGCTAGGTCAAACTAATATCCCGGAATCCAACAAATTGCAAGAAAATGCAGTATACACGGAAATGAACTTGGTAACATGTACCAACCCTAAAAGACTATCGAATGTGACATGTTAGTAACATTAAAACCTAAATTACCTAGAATGCACCGAGGGTCGACATATTAGGTTGATTAAGCAAATACTAGCATTCAGTGAATTGCTTATTGAACCTTATTCTTAGAGACAGTTTAAATGAGTACTGAAACACTTTAAATTGTGTTTCTCAGTTAGCAAAGACTCAGGGAAGGGGAAGGAAATACTGAGTTAGAGCCAAAAGACAGTTATCAGAGGTTTGTGCACAACTAGTTTTTAACTAATTTTGTTTGAATATTTCATATGATTAAATGACATATTTTTCTTATGTATTATGTTTAACAAGCATTGGATTTAATTCAATGATTATTGAAAATTGTTATAGTATGTATGAATTTAGCTTTGTGAAATGGTATTTCCACAAGTATTAAGCATTGTTATGGATTGAATAAATTATGTTTTAGAAAATTGTGATAGAACATGTTTTGAATTGTGATGGTAATTTTCATGGAAAATGCAAATTTATGATTTGAATTGTGATGAGCATAAAAATTATTGAATATTGGAATTGAATTTGAATCGAATTATATTGTGATTTATGCTCACTAAAAGGATTGTGATATTGTTTTATATCTCACTATAGATGCTTTACTAGGTTATTACCCGTCTCTCTCATTTGTTGAGAAGACAATGGAGTTAGTTGTGTTTTGATTACCATGGTACGTGCACAGGCTTAGATTTTCCTCTGATTTGAGGTTAGATCTAAGTTTTTTTTATCGTTATGGCCCTTGCGAAAGATTCATTATTGTGATGGTACTGTGCACGATGATTCGACCTCCCCGACCATAGGGAGTTAGAATCACGTCGAATATGGCCCTTTCGGATTAGTCTTGCATAGTTAGTGAGATAAAGAATGATTTTTTAGATACATAATGATTTTTGAGATACAGAATGACTTTTGAATGGTAAAGAATTGTGATTTCAATTATGATTTATGTATAATTGATTTTGTTGGAATTACCTAAATGGTTAGTTATGATTTGATAAATTGAATTTCATGATCGAAGTCATTTTATACAAATGATTTACATTATTGGAAATGAATATTTTGAGTTTTAGAATTTGATGAGTATTCAGATTTCCAAATTATTTACTGTAAATTTTGTCAATGTATATTGTACTATGTTTTAAATTATAGTTGTGCACCACTGAGTTCACCACTCAGCGATAGCTTTGTATGCTGTCGCAGGTAAGAAGAGCATAGAGCAGTGAGTAAGTTTCTTGGAAGACACTTTCGACTCAGTGTATATTATAGGTATACCCATGTACATAGGTTTTGATGTATGCATGTAATAATATGTATGTAAATTATTTGAGCAGTTGTATAAAAACTCTTGTAAAATATTTTGGTATGTAATTAAATGTAAATTATTGTAAATATAAATTTGAGATTTCATTTACTTGAATAGTTTTGTATTATAAATTTTGAGTCTTGTAATCAATGAAATGTTTCTTTATGATGAGATTAGTTTGAAAATGAATTGATTGTTTATTGAGAATTGAATTGTGAATTGAAATGAAGTTATTGAAGTTGTATTTGAGAAAACATATTGGGAGCATTTTCTTTTGTAGGATTGAAGAATTATTTTCTCAAAATACAGTCGGCACTTTGCTGAAATTTTGAAAAAATTTTTATAACACCAGATTTTAATCGATGATTTAAATTTCACGAAAATTGTTTTAAAATCCCTTGTAGTATATCTAATGGGTTATCGGTAGGCGAAGTACGGTAATTCATTAGGTGTACTACGGAATCATGTTACATCTTACAGGGGAGTAGGGTGTGACATAAACAACATATTAAAACTCTTTTAATATGTTTTTAGATCTGTATTTGCCATTTAAGATTTTAAAATTA
Organism: Hevea brasiliensis; assembly: GCF_030052815.1. Lineage (NCBI taxonomy): Eukaryota > Viridiplantae > Streptophyta > Magnoliopsida > Malpighiales > Euphorbiaceae > Hevea > Hevea brasiliensis. The sequence goes on along the minus strand of NC_079496.1, from coordinate 64,823,402 downwards.
ATCAGATTAATTTTAGAACCCTAGATTAAATCAAGAACAAATACACTAACCTCTTGATGCACTGCAGTGTATTTCCGCCTTTCGAATGCGTCTTCAGGATACCAGATGTTGCCCCTCTAGCTTGTCCACACCAAGAACACCTATGGCAGCCCTTGAACAGCTTCTAAAGCTTTTTCTATTAATTAGAAAATCAAGTTTTTCCTTTTAAGAGGTTAAAGATGTAAACAGGACACTAGAAACAATTTCTAGTATTTTTAATTCAAGAGATTGTTTGCTAATCTCTTAGAATTGATGAGAGATGAAGAAGAAGAGAGGGAGAGCTTCAAAGTGGCGGCACAATAGAGGAGCAGTTGCTGGTTGTATTGTTTTCTCTTCATAACAACACTTATATAGCTAGGTCAATACATTAAACCCTTACCACATGTCACCCTCTGATTGGTTCTAGGTTTAATTGACCCAATCATATTGTGCCCAGTGCCAAACCTATATTTAATCTTAATTTTAATTATCTTACATGATTAAAAAACATTTGGCAAGCTTATGTGTAATGCCATATGTCACCATCTCATAGTGCCACATGTCACCCTGTGAAATGACGAAAATGCCCCTGTGTCTTAATTTTGAGTTCTCAGCCCAAAATAATTATTTCTCTTCTTCTAATCAATTTATATCAAATATAAATCAATTAATTAATCTTTATAAATTAATTTCTCATTAATTAAATTCATATTTAAACACTTTAAATATAAATTTAACTTATATTGTACATCCAATAACCTAGATTTGGTTTCAAGTCATGCTAGGGACTTTGCAATCTAATTGCAAACCAAACCTATTTAATTAATCAATTAAACTCTTTAATTAATTAATTAAATCATATTTAATTAGGTGATTACTTGTGTATGTGTGTGACTTACTAGACTCATCACTAATTGGCAATGAGACATGATATCAACTCTTAATATCATCAGAACTCTCTTACCATAAATGATTTCTCTAAATCATTTTATGCACCTCATAGACCATGGTTAACATCTAGCATAGCATGCCATGGTCACCCAATTAGTAATAAAGTTTACCTTAAATGAACCTATAATCATATGTTACCATGCACTAGAATCTCTCTGTTACAAAATCCCAACTCAAGCTGGAGTCATGGTTTATGTCAAACCCCATTTGCTATGAATATTATGTTCTCTTTTAATTCCAATTCTTGATTAAAAGATTTTCTCATCAGAAACACTTTTCTAATTAAATCTATCTGTCCTGGCTAGGAACTTGAAACATCAAGAACAATTAAATGAATATAGGATTTTATCTCTATTTACTTAGAGGAGCAGATTCCATCTTGATTAACACCTACCTCCACATATAACTAGTAGAAGCCAACACATTCCCATATACCTATACACAGTACAAGTATGAAAGCAGTATCAAACTCAAACCACCTATATACAAGATAACTGTGCTATCTCAGGTCTAAAGATTATATGCACTGATATGATTTATGACAATGCATTGACAAGAGTAAACTCCATGTGCTTGTCATAAGTGTCACTGGTTCGGCCTATTTATCATTTATAAGTGCCTATCATATTTATCATATGGCATGAGACTCACCATTCTATCTTATTTATATCTCATATAAAAATAACTTGGGAACAAACATGAATACAATCTTTCTGGATAAGTCATGTCCTTATTATGAAGTATCCTCAATTGTGAACCTATTTATAATATTTTATGCTAGAAATACTGTCACTCATATTCTTAATAACTTAAGAATAAAATTTCTAACAAAATATCAATGGACCTTTTCTATTACACATAAATATATTATGTAAACGAAAAAGTGGAAATGCCTTTTATTAATAAAAAAATGTATAAGATACATACTAAATGATATGCTTTAGGACATACTACTAACAAACTAGGCTCTAAGTTCCTCACGAAAAATGTGATCCTATGTCTAACCTTTCCATTGGTTTAAGAATCAAGTCATTCTGATCTTCCTAGAGTGAGTTATGCCCATTTGAACATTTACTATTCATATAGTCATTTTTTCAGGTCGAGCAGGTGGTTACCTGGATTTAAACAAATTTTAGGTCATGTTAAGTTCAGTTTCTAAGTGAGGTCTCTTCATAAAAAATGTGACACTATGTCTTAGGTTCAATGTCCAATTGGCCTCACTCCAATTGGAGTAATGTGGCTCTACTTATGGCCACATAACCACACTGGACTCAAGGTCCAGAATTCCCTACATAGAAAACGGCACTTCCAATCTTTAATTCCCCCCAACTTCCAAACTTCAATTCCCCCCAACTTCCAAACTTCAATCACATTCATTATACTTCAAATAGTCAATAAATGATCTCAATAATTTCAAGTAGGCATCAATTCACAAAATCCTCAATTTTAGGTCAAAACCCTAACTATCAAAACCATATCTCATGCAAACTCCTACCAAGTCAACATAACTATCTTGTAAACTCATCAACAACACTACTAGGAAAGCTAATTCAATCAAGAATCATCAAACCCCATTTCCCCTCATGGCTGTTGAAATTTTGGTTCTTCATATACCCCTCATATTCTTTCAATTTCATACAATTTCAACTCTTTTTAATATGCTTACCATGATTAAAAAAGAGAGGTAGGGATAATCTTGCACTAACCTTTTATTGATCAAGTTTGACCTTGCTAAAACTTCAATTAACCTCTCTTTCTTGGCTGCCAATAGCTTTTCCAAGTTGTAGAATCAAATTTTAGTAAAGACAAGTATGGGTTTTAGGGTGAGAATGGAAGGAAAATCAAGCTAGAAAACTTAAAAATGGTGGAAGAACACTAAGGAAGTGGTTCGGCCATGGTGGATCAAGGAAGAAGAAGAAAAACTCATTTAATGAAACTTTGTCTTATAATGGCAATATTTATCCATAAAGAAAAATTATAATAATTAATTTAAATTAATTTACTTTTTAACTTTTATACTAATTCCAACTATGTCCCTTATTAAGTCTCCATATATCTTCATATCTGTAATATATTTTTAAAATTTTAATGTCACTCATTTTAGTGGGCACTTAGGCCAAAAGTCAACTCTAAGTGCCAAGTGACCAAAATGCCCTTCATTGCATTTCTCATGTTACGATTGTCTTTACTGATTGACATAAATTTTTTTGTATTTCCTTGAAATTTTTATTGTCATTTAAGCCTCATAAATCCTTCAATTATGTCCCAAATATTTATCTTATAGGTTTCCTCACAAGTCTGGGGTTCACAGTCGCTTCCCGATAGGGTTACCCATTGCCAGGAGCTCGGCTCCTTTAACCTATTGGCATTTTATTTCTTTTATTTTTCCTTAATTTTACTTGGTCTTTATTTAATCAATTTATGTCTCCTGTCACACCTTATCCCTTGTAAGGTATGACATGTTCCCGTAGCATATTTAATGAATTACTGAACTACACCTACCGATAACCCATTAAATATACTACAAAGGATTTTGAACAAAACGTAACATTTTATTTTACTCTTATATTGTGGAAAACTGCATAGTTGTGGTTAAACTTTAGCAAAACCCAAAATTTATAACCTGTTGAATTCATAAAATAAATCAACTAAACGATTTCCTTCAACCCGTTTCACAAGCATAATAAATTCAATTATATTTCGAGTAGACATTCATTAGAGGAAATAAACTTAATATTACAAAAGTTACATTTGCATAAGTCTCAAAATGAAGTACGAATATTTACAAACTCAAAATGTTATAGCCATGTAATGCTTTTTAATATAAACTGCTCAATGTCCGTACATCATACATATAGCTATAAAATACATCAAAGAAATTACAGGGGTATACCTAATGTAAATACTCAAAGTCAATACAAAAGCTGCTCCCAAGTCTCTCACTCGGCAGCTTTCTCCTTTCTCTTACATGCAATAGCATAAATAAGCTATCGCTGAGTATATCACCCAGTAGTGCACAACTAATAACTTTAAAACTTAAAGTAAAGCATAATTTGTCAAAATATAACAAATCATATTTTTGCATAATCATGATAGCATCATAAAATTTTCTAAGTCCATAAGAACCATTTATTAAAATCACCTTTCAATGAAGAAATCATGATTCACAAATCATAAATCATAAAGCATAAGTGTTGCCAACATCAACACACAGTTTACACCATGACACAAAATTTCACTATCAATGCCGTGTTGTACACCATGACAAAGCAAATCAACCTCACTAACAATTATTAAAGAGGGAAGGGCTGGCTAGCTAATGAGTACTCATATAGACTCACCCCACTAACCGTTATTAATGGAGGATATAAGCATAATCAAATATTAAACCTCAAGTAGCCGTTATTACTGGGGAGTTCCAAAAGGAACTGTTATGCTAACTGTGGTTTTAAAAATTTTTTCCAAAGTTTCTAAATCAACAATCACATTTGCAAATCAATAAACACATTCAAATTATCATAAAATCCATATAGAGGTGGCAACTTCCAAATTTCTTAAATGCAAGAGAAAGACCATATCTCATTCAAAACAAACTCATTCAAATCAATTTACAAAGTTAAAAACAAAGAAAAAGATTAGTTGTGCACAAACCTTCAATAAACCTCCTTTCTCTTTACTTACTTCTCCTTGTCCGTCCCAACCTCTTTTTCTACTGAAAACACACAAGTAGAATGTCTCAATACTTATCCAAACTATTGCTAAGAACTCATTGCACAAATGTCTAATGCGTCTCTAAGTTAACTTTGTAACTTTAGTGAGTTTTGGAATTCTAGATAGCATAATGGCCTAATCTTTGAACCCAATTTTTACCTAGTTCCAATCATAATTTGGTGAGGTGTTCTTCATGAAAATTGTTCCTCTAGGTCTCAGCTTTATTTCCCTTTTTGAATAACCTCATTTGGAGTTTTGTAGCTCAAGTTATAGTCAAATTAAAATTACTGTTCATGTAGGCAACCCTGCAGATTCTAGGTTTTCAGAATTCTGCCCAATTTGGCATCTAACATCCGAGCCTCTTATGTCCATAATTTAATCCAAGTCTTTTAAAACCATATTTTAGGTCTCTGTCTTAAGTTTTGAACCCATTTTGAATCACTCCAATTGGAGTTTTTTAGAGAATGTTATGACCTATTAACCATACTGGGGTTATAAGGCCATTTAGCTGAATTACAGGAATCCAGCTTAGGCATTCTAAATTTTCCTAACAATTTCTCTAAGTTGCCCTAAGATCTAGGTTCTGGTCAAAATATAAAAGTTGTAGTTCTATGTGTTATAAAAATTTTGGCTTTGGAATCATTGCAGTTGCAGTTTTTAGACCAAGTTATGGCAAATGCATTTCAAGACTAGTCCAGGTTCTAGTAGATTTATTGACCTAACTTTGTTCAGTAATTTGATTAGGTTTAGTTCATAATTTGGCCTTAGGTTCTTCAAATGAAATGTTCTACTATATTTCAGGTTTCCACTAGTTCAAGAATCACCTAATTTAGAGTTTTCTAGAGTGAGTTATGATAATTCAAAGATTACTATTCAAGTGATCACTCTGTCAAGTCCAGATTTCCTACATCTGGATTCAAGGCTCATTTAGGGCAGCTTATGGTCATTTTTTGGGTAGGGTATCTACATGGAAATTCTAGCCCTATGTCTTAAGTTTCATTTCCAATTGATTTCACACCAATTAGAGTTGTATAGCTCAACTTATGAGCTACAAAGTACACTAGACTCAGTGCTCAGAATTTCTATCCTAAGGTTCAATTGTCACCTCCCTTAATTACTTCCACTAAACAAAATCAACACACATTTAATTCACCCTAAATGACCATAATTTAACATTAATATATCCATAGCACTTCATAGCACAAAACTCCTAATTTTTCAAAACCCTAGTTTGTAATTTCCCTAATCTATACTATTCCATTAATTCCTTTCATCAATCCAATGTCAATTCGCACTCAAGGAACTCCAAGTGACCATAAATTGCCATTATAAACACTAATTACACTTCATACAATAAAAGCCCTAATTTTCCACGAACCCTAATTTTCCATTTTTCCAATTTACGCAATTCCCATGCAATTCCACTACCCCAATTATGTATACTACTTCAATTAAACTTAAATTTATCATCAATTTAGCTAAAACACATCAAACCCTAATTTTTTCATGGTTGGCCAAAAACCCTAGCTTAGGTTCCATGTATGATTCTTATGCTTTCTCATGAAATTTTATCACAATCTAACTTGATTCAAAGTTTGTGTAACTAATTGAGCAAGAAAAGAAACTTACCTCAAGTGACCAACTTCTAATCTTCAATTTCCCTTCTAAATCTCTTATTCTTCTTGCTTCAATCCCTCAATCAAAGGTCATTTTTGTGTTTTCTACCATTTAGATAGAGAACCCATGAAAGAAAAGTGGGGAAATCAAGGGTTGATAGAGGTTGCAAATGGTGGAAATGAAGAAAAGGGAGAGAGAGTGTGTGTGTGAGGATGGGTGGAGGCAATAATGGGGAAAGAAGAAGGAAAAATGGCTTTTTTAATTTTAGTTAATTTGTCTTGTCTCTTATATATTTATCCCAAAAATCAGTTTATTTAAATTATAATTTTAATTGTGTCATAAAGGTAATTAAACTTAAATTTTTATTTCTTTTCTTTTCTTTTCTTTTTTACATTTATACTTAATTTTTCCTTAAAATTTCTTCATAATTCAATATATTATTTTCATTTAATTTTAATTGATATTTTGATCAAAATCAACTCTTGAAGTGAATTGACCAAAATACCCCTCATCGGGTTATAATCTATCTTTTTTTTAATACCCGATGAATCCTTAGGTTTTTGGTTCACTTAAATTTTTATTGCTTCTATCTCAATAAATTTTTCCTTTATTTTTGGTCCTCAAAGTGACTTTGAATAGTATTATTCACAGACCAAAAATGGTACTATTTAAAGTCCAGATGTTCGGGATGTTATAATTCTCCTCTCCTTGAAATAAAATTTCATTCTCGAAATCTACTTGGTCTCAGTCTCTAAAGAGTTGTGGGTGTTGCCTCCCCATATCCTCCTCACACTCCCATGTAGCCTCCTGGCCTGAATGCTGGTTCCACAACACTTTAACCAGTGGTATCTGTTTGTTCCTTAGCTGCTTCACCTCATGTGCCAAGATCTTTATGGGCTCTTCATCATATGTCAGGTCTGGGTTTACTTCAATCTCCTCTATTGGCAAGATGTGAGAGGGGTCTAATCTGTACCTCCTTAACATGGAGACATGAAAGACATTGTGAATCTTTTCTAACTCTAGGGGCAATGCCAATCTATTTGTTAGTAGTATGCCCTAGAGCATATCATTTAGTATGTATCTTGTACATGTTTTATTAATAAAATTCATTTTCACTTTTTCGTTTACATAATATATTTATGTGTAATAGAAAAGTTCTATTGATATTTTGTTAGAAATTCTATTCTTAAGTTTTTAAGAATATGAGTGACAGTATTTCTAGCATAAAGTATCATAAATTGGTTTACAATCGAGGATACTTCACAATAAGGACATGACTTATCCAGAAAGATTGTAATCATGTTTGTTCCAAAGTTATTTATATGAGATGTAAATAAGATGAAATGGTGAGTCTCATGCCATATAACAAACATGATAAGTACTTATGCATGATAAGTAGGCCGAACCAGTGACATTTATGACAAGCACATAGAGTTTACTCTTGTCAATGTATTGTCATAAATCATATTATTACATATAATCTTTTGACCCGAGATAGCACAGTTATCTTGTATATAGGTGATTTGAGTTTGATACTACTTTCATACTTGTATTGTGTATGGGTATATGGGCATGTGTTGGCTCTTACTAGTTATATGTGGAGGTAGGTATTGATCAGGATGGAATCTGTTACCCTAAGTAAATAGGGATAAAATCCTATGTTCATTTAATTATTCTTGATGTTTCAAGTTCTAGGCCAGGATAGATAGATTTAATCAGAAAAGAGTTTCTGATGAGAAAATCTTTTTAATCAAGAACTAGAATTAAAAGAGAATATAATATTCATAGCAAATGGGGTTTGATATAAACCATGACTCCAGCTCGATTGGGATTTTGTAACAGAGAGATTCTAGTACATGGTAACATGTGATTATAGGTTCATTTAAGGTAAACCTTATTACTGATTAGGTGGCTATGGCATACTATGCTAGGTGTTAACCATAGTCAATGAGCTATATAAAATGATTTAGAGAAATCATTTATGGTAAGAAAGAGTTTTAAAGATATTAAGAGTTAATATCATGTCTCATTGCCAATTGGTGATGAGCTTAGTAAGTCAAACACATACATAAGTAATCACCAAATTAAACATGATCTAATTAATTAATTAAAAAGTTTAATTGATTAATTAAATAGGTTTGATTTTCAATTAGATTGCAAAGTCCCTAGCATGGCTTGAAACCAAATCTAGGTTATTGGATTATAGTATAAGTTAAATTTATATTTTAAGTGTTTAAATATAAACTTAATTAATGAGAAATTAATTAATAGAGATTAATTAATTAATTTATATTTGATATAAATTGATTATAAGAAGAGAAATAATTATTTTGGGTTGGGAACTCAAAATTAAGACACGGTGGTATTTTAGTCATTTTACAGGGTGACATGTGGCACCATGAGACGGTGACACATGGCACTAGACATAAGCTTGCCATATGTCTTTTAATCATGTAAGATGATCAAAGTCAAGATTAAATATAGGTTTGACACTTGGCACAATGTGATTGGGTCAATTAAACCTAGAGCCAATCAGAAGGTAACATGTGACAAGGGTTTTAAGTGATAACCTAGCTATATAAAGGAAAGGATGAAAGAAGAAAATATAAGCTACCACTTCTTTCATACCCTTGGTGTCATCTTCTTCTCTTCTTATTCATCTCTCATCAATTCAAAGAGAATTGCCAACATTCTCTTGAATTAAAAATACTAGAAATCGTTTCTAGTGTCCTGTATACATATGCAATCTCTCAAAAGGCAAAACCTGAATTTCTAATTAATTGGAAAGGCTTAAGAAGCTCTTCAAGGGGCTGCCATTGGTGCTCTTGGTGTGGACAAGCTAGAGGGACAATATCTGGTGTCCTAGACGCATCCTAAAGGTGCCAAACACACTGTAGTACATCAGAAAGGTTAGTGCACTTGTTCTTGATCTAATCTAGGGTTCTAAAGAATTAATCTATTAATTCTAAAATCTTAAATGGCAAATGTAGATCCAAAAAATATATTGAAAGAGTTTTAATATGCTGTTTATCATTGAAATCAAATAGATAAAAATGAATCTTGCATGATGCATATGACTCTAGATGAAAAAAATTTTGAATTCAATGATGTAAAATTGTGTTTTTCATGCAAGTATTCAAATCTGAATTTTAAAAGTTGTTTGAATATGATTCAAATATGTATTTTTAAAGTTGTTTGAATGTGATTCAAATTTGAATTTTTAAATTTGTTTGAATGTGATTCAAATATGAATTTTTTAATTTGTTTGTATCATATTCAAATCTGGATTTTTAAGTTGAATATGAGATATTCAAAGTAATTTTAGTATGTATATTTTATTTAATTGTTAATAGTGATATGCATGATGGATGATCATGGACTATAAAAGACCAATGTGATTGGATTTATTTCTTTTATGTTTCTTTGGGTTGTAAATTAATTAATTTATTTTAATTTATTTTGGGCATGTATTATAAAAGTTGTAATATTTTTTGGGTTGTAATTTTATTTATTTGGTTCTTGTAAATTTGCCTTGGTATGGTAAGGATTACTATGTAATTGGATTGCAAGAAGATCAAGGAGGTCAAGAGCATTGGTAGGACCAGTGGGAGGAATTCAAGACCAAGTGTTGATTATGTACTCCTTCAGCAACTCTTGTAATATGAATGAATGAAATGCACTTAGGAATGCCCTGATTCAATTCTTGATGGCTCAAAATTGAAACCCTTAGAAAGTCCATGATCATACCATATTTACTATTTATCCATGAATGCATGAGATGTATGGGAATGTATGCAAGTATATGATATATGCATGTTAAATGGATAATGTGCAAAGTGAGACCTTAATAGTAATTAGGATGATCACAAAATCTTCCAAACAAAACATTAAGTTGGAAATGCTATAATTAAAATAATTATAACATGGGCCCTCCATTGCGGCAATTATTTTAAGAAATTTTAAATACTTGCATAAGATGCAATTAATTTAATAGATTTTCTTAAGAATAATTGTTAAGCATGAGATGTTGTAAATATGTAAATGGTTTGGTAGCCAATAATTGTAACACCCCAAAGTTCGGTAGTGCGTTCTGCTGCTCCTGTAACCAGTGTTGTCCGGACAGCTAGGATGCCTAGAACCGTACTTCGATATGAGTGAGGAGACATAAAATAATGAAATACAAGAAAAGAAAACACAAGAAAAACAAAGGAAAAATCATAGCAAAGAAATGTGATCAAGTTAAACGAGCCGGGAAACCTAGCGATGGGTGACCGCACCGGGAAGTCACGGCGTGGACCGTTGACTAACCCTGGACTGCGGGGAACCCTGGAAAATATTTTTAGGACTTAAATAGACCATTGTTGAAGAGTAAATATCATTAGAAAGATCAAAGAAAAAATAAATAATTAGTACAAAGAAAAGTGAGAAATCGAAAAACAGACAAAATACGATTGTTCAGAAAAATCGGAAAGCCACCCGAACAGGGGCATTATGGTCATTTGACATCCCGAATTGTCTTTTGACCTAAATGTCCATTAAAAATAAATAGTATTACACTTAGAAAATGAAATGAAAAATTAATTTGGTGGTACCTAAAATAAATAGTGGAAATAATGGGTTAAATGTGGATTAATTGAAAAATTAACTTATAAAATGTTTTAATTTTAGTTAGTGGACCACTATAGGATTTATTAAACATGAAATATGGCTGAAGTGGTCCACTAACCACCTGAAATCCCATCTTCCTCAAAACCTCCCAACATTGCCGAATTGATGAACCCTTGAAAACCTCCATTAACGTTTTCTTTGAGCTTGATCCATCCTCCATTTTCAACTCCAAGCTCTTAGGTCCTTTCATGAAAAATGGTCTACACACCACAAGGAAGATATTGATACCAATTTTGGGAAGTTTGGTGAAGGTTTAGCAAGTTACAAATAAAGGTAAGTTTGTATTTTTGAGAAATCCTTTGTTAAAGTTTATGTTCATGTTATGGGTGTTAGTTTGGTGAAGGAAAATTTTGAGTTTGAAGGGTTATTGTTGTTGTCATTTTGGACAGCCATGGTCACGTTTTTGATGAGGAAATTGTGCATATAATTGTTGAGAAATAATGTTGTTCATGGTGATTTAGTAACCTAGTGATTTAATGCATGTATATATGGTGAATTATGCACTTTGATGGAAATTAACTTATGGTACGACAATGTGATGTTGATGAGTGATTTGTGGCAGCTTGTGGACACTTGAGAAATGGTGTATATTGAAGGAAGTGTGGACAACATATTGACCTAGAAGGATGGATGTTATGTATGTAAATTAATGTTGTAAAGTGTATGTAAAGTTTGTAATGTTTAGGTGTATTTGTAATGGTACTTAGAATTATAATTGTGAATGATATTTGGTGTGTTAAGGGTGATTGGAATCTGCCCAAAATAATGCAAATGTAATGTAGAAAATGTTGTTGGTAATGTGCCAAAACAGTTTGGTAGGGTATGGAAGTGAACCTTGCAAAGGTAAGTGTGTGTTTGAAGTTTGGGTGTGTAATGCATAGTGAGGGCAGTGTATATTTTGGCCTATAACCTTGAATGTGTAACCTTAATTAGTATGAGACCAATTTGAGGTGAAACTAGGCACAAAATGTGCCAACTTTCATTGAGAAACCATGCCAAAATTCTGCTTGCAAGGTGACCTAAAAATTTGACCAATTCGGATTAGATGCAATTAGGACCTGAAAATGACCAATTGGGCAGCAGTGAGTTTTTAGGCCATAACTCACTCAAACCAGGTCCAATTGACCTGAAATTTTGACCAAGAATAGTTAAGACCCATACCTACAAGTCTTATGAAGACACCAAAGCCCAGAAATGACCATAAGCAAGTCAAACAACTTGCACAAGTTCGGTTCCAAAAACTGTCCGAACCAGAATTGACCACTTTGACCTAAAATTGTCCTAAAATAGTACCATATGACCAGAAATAGTGTAATGACCATAACTTGGTCTACTTAACTCGGATTGACCTGAAATTTTGCACGCGTGCAATAAGACCTAGATCTACAAGTTTGTAGTTTCGAGACCCAAAAACCGAGGAAACTAGATCGTCCGGTTAGGTCAAACCAGTGTTCCGGAATCCAGCAATTTGCATTAAAATGCACTAAGCGAGGAAATGACTTTGGTAAAACATACCAAACCTAAAACCCTATCGAGTGTGACATATTAACGACACTAAAACCTAATTTACCTAAAACGCATCGAGGGTCGGTATATTAGGTGATTAAGCGAATAAATGAGTTCGTGCATTATTTACCAAACCCCATCGATAGAGATAGTTTAATTTGTAATCAAACACTTCAAATTGTGTTTCTCGATTAACAAGGACTCAAAGAAAAGGGAAAGAAATCTCGAGTCAAGACCAGAGACAAATATCGAGGTTTGTGCACAACAACTGTTTCTTTTGAATTATTTTCAATGGAAATAAATATTATTTGTTGTATATCATTGTTTTAAATTGTGGAAATGTGTTTGATGGACACTTATTGATTGAAAAATATTGTGAATGGTTTGAAACTGTGAAAAACTATTTGAATGACATTGATGGATACTTATTGATTGAAAAGCACTGTAAATGGTTTGAAACCACAGCTATCATGTATATTGATTGTATTCCTCTCTAGCTTGTCTAGTGGGATGAATTGAATTCCCTCTCTGGCTGAAGTGTTGAGGTGTGTGCCTGTTGAGGACGAATAGAATGAGTACTCATATTTTTGCTAGCTAGCCATGTTATTCCTCATTAGTCATCGACTTTTGGGATGAATTGAATACCTCATTAGCCATCGGCTTTTGGGATGAATTGAATTATGGATCATGATTAAGCAGTGTGTGATGGATTGAGGTGTATTGTGAGATTGGGAAATGGATTTAAACTCTCATTGACATATACTGTCTTTTGAATTCAAACTGATCGACTTATGGAAAATTATTGTGATATTGAGAAATGGAGTTTAAATTCTTGTTGACAATTATTGTCTTGAATTTAATTATGATTTTAAGTATCCACTATTTACATGACTTATGAATTGTGATTTAAATTGGATTTGGTTAATGTTGTGCACCATCGAGACATTGTCTCAATGATAGCTTTTATTCTCATCGCAGTAGAGAGATAGACAGGGAAGCAGACTAGGCTGCATATACATCCAAATGAGGATTACCTGGTATATTGAGTATACCGCTTTTGCTTTTTGTACTGTAATGTATGACACTGTATGTATATTTTCTTTTTGGTTTTGAGCAGTTGTAAATTAAATTGTACTTGAAGTTGTAAATTAATTATGAGTGTTTTGGATTGTAAAAGTTGTATTATATTTCCTTATCTCGGACTTTGAAAAATTCCTATGGAATTGTGTTGATAAATTGTTGTGTTGAGAAATGTATTGGAGTTGAGATTTGGAAAATTATTGAAGTGTTTTTTTTACAGGTTTTCTGAAGAACTGTTTTATCCAAAATATAGATGGCACCTTGCCAAAATTTTTACAGAAATTCCAAATAAATCAAATGAGTTAGTTGTTTCACCTCAGTTCACCAAAGTTTTTAACACCTGTAAATAGTGCTCACCACTGTAAAAGAAGTAAGAAAAGTTTTTAAAATCCCTTGTAGTGTATTTAATGGGTTATCAGTAGACGGAGTTGGTAATTCATTAGGTATACTACGGGATCATGTTATGCCTTACAGAGGGGTAAGGTGTGACAATAATGGATATACCTGAGGACATTAAAATCATTTGCATGTTTACTGGCTCAATGGGATCAACTTAACTAATGCAAGATAAGTCAATAATGGATGTGCCTGAGATTTTGAGCATTAGGGGCTAGGTAAATGATTGAACCTCACATGAGATGTGATGGGCAAGGAGTTGCTCGCTCATAGTTTATTATAATTCCAATAATGGATATTCCTGAGGATGATTAATAGGATTATAAGAATTTAATCAACCACTAGAAATCCATCCAGCTAGGATTTCCATTTTTTACTATGGAAGTGTAGGATTCGCTAAGTTAGTGGGAGGACCAATTTGATTAAAAGACCATTATCATTTTAGTTAATTACATGATACATTTACTAATTAATCTAGTTATTTTCTGTAGTTAATTTTCTGATAACAATGAACACAGAACAACCACCACCATCCAATATCCTTGCAAGCATACTTGATCGAAATAGGTTGACAGGACCTAATCTATCTGATTGGCTAAGAAATTTGAAACTTGTCCTGAACCTTGAACATATAGGATATGTTCTAGATTCAAATGTTCCTGGTCCCTTACCTCCAGAGGCCGCTCAAGAGGAATATGAAAATTTGGACAAGTGAAAGGAGCATGATATGAGAGCTAAGTGTTACATGCTTGCTTCTATAAGTAATGAGTTACAGAAGCAGCATGAGAACATGCAGAGTGCAAGTGAGATCCTCCTTCACCTACAAGAGTTGTATGGTGAGCACAATAGGAATGCTAGGTATGAGATATCTAGACAGCTGTTCCGCATGAGAATGTCTGAGGGATAGAATGTTGGGGATCATGTCCACAAGATGATTCGGTTGATTGAGTAGCTGGAACATCTTGACTTTAACATGGATTTCCAACTGCAGACGAATTTGATCCTTCAGTCCCTTCCTGAGTCATTTGGGAAATTTGTGACAAATTTCCATATGACTAAACAGGAAAGCACCTTGGCTGGTTTACTCAACATGCTGGTTATTGCCCAAAAGAATATGCCAGGCAATAAAGGAAAAGAAGTAGCTTTGACTGCATCTTCTTCTGCTGGAAAGTCCAACAAGAAGAAGGGTAATAAGAAAAAGAAACCTCAGATTCCTGGTCCTTCCAAGTTGATAGCTAAACAGATAGGGAAGACCAAATCTGACAAAGGCAAAAGGAAAGTGTTTCCACTGCCATAATGATAGGCACAGGAATAGGAACTGCCCAGAGTATAGCCAATAATAGAAGCTTGCAGTAACGAGATGTTAGATTCTAGATTGGCAATGGCTCAACTGTTGATGCCTTAACCATAGGATCTAAATCTTTATACATGTGTGGACATGTTTTGTATTTAAATAAGGTTATGCATGTACCTAATGCCTTTTAAGAACATCATTTCTATATCTAGTTTGACTAGAGATGGTTATGAACTTCAGTTTATAAATGATGTTTGCAATATTTATTTTGGAAATAAATATGTTGGTTCGGGTTATGTGCATGATGGAATTTATTATCTAGATAATAATGTTAAATACAATTCTAATACAAGCAATCTAAAAGAATGCAATGCCATGATGAAAATCAACTCAAGTTTAAAATATATTTGGCACTTAAGGTTAGGTCATGTTGCAGAAGATAGTATTGCAAAGCTGGGGAAAATGAGGATTTTATCCTCATTGGGTTTTGAACCTACTCCAACTTGTGAATCCTACCTTCAAGGCAAAATGACTAGATCACCCTTTGTTGGACAAGGACTAAGAGCTGAAAAATATTTTGGTTCTAATATATAGTGATGTATGTGGTCCATTTAAATAAATGGCTAGAGGCGGTTTTCATTATTTTATTACCTTTACTGATGATAAATCAAGGTTTGGGTATTTGTATTTGATGAAATACAAACATGAATCCTTTGAAAAGTTCAAAGAATTTAAATATGAAGTAGAAAATCAAACAGGAAAAAGTATTGAAGCTCTTCGACCAGATCGTGGAGTGATTACTTGAGTACCGAATTTGATGAATACTTGAGAGAGCATGGCATTGTTTCCAGCTGACTCCTCCAGGAACACCACAGCTGAATGGTGTATCTGAAAGGAGAAATCGTACCCTATTGAATATGGTACGAAGTATGATGAGCTATACTAATATGCCAATCTCCTTTTGGGGATTTGTATTAGAATAAGCTTTGTATGTTGTGAATAGGATTTCATCAGAATTAGTATCTTCTGCACCTTATGAGATATGGCATGGAAGAAAACCAAGTCTTAAGCATGTTAAGATTTGGGGTTGTCCAGCTTATATAAAAAAAAAAAAAAGCTGAACACTGATAAATTGGAAACCATATCAGAAAAGGGTCGATTTGTTGTATATCCAAAAGATAGTTTTGGATATTATTTTTATTTTCCTACATCACAAAAAGGTTATGGTAAGTAGAGATGCCACATTTCTTGAACAACAGTTTGTTCAAGAAGGAGGCAAAGGAAGGCAAATAGAGTTAGAATTGGAGAATTCTGACTAACCAACAAATCAGATGGATATAGATCCATCTAGTCAACCTACACCTATTGATGAAACATCTACAGTTGTTCCTCGTAGAACAACCAGGGTTTCTCACTCACCAGTGAGATATGGTTTCCTGCATGAAGAAGAACAAGAGTTATCTACTCATGAAGAAGTTGATCATGGAGATGATCCACTTATCTATGAAGAAGCTATATTAGATATAGACTCTTCAAAATGGATTGATGCTGTGAAATCTGAGATTGATTCCATGTATAAGAATCAAGTTTGGGATCTTGTTGACCCACCTGAAGGTATTGTACCTATAAGGAATAAATGGGTTTTCAAGAAGAAAATTGGTTCTAATGGAAAGGTAGAGACCTATAAAGCAAGGCTAGTAGCGAAAGGGTTTCATCAAAGGCAAGAAATCGACTATGAGGAGACTTTCTCGCCTGTTGCCATGCTTAAATCAATTAGGATTCTATTAGCAATAGCTACATACTATGAATCACAAGATAGTTCCAAAGTGCGCAAGCTAAAGTGATCCATTTATGGGTTAAAACAACCTTCAAGGAGTTGGAACATCCATTTTGATGAAGCCATTAAGTCATTTAGTTTTATCAAAAATGAGGATGCGCCATGTGTATATAAGAAGGTTAGTGATAGTGCCATCACTTTCCTTATCTTATATATGGATGACATTCTATTGATGGGCAATTACACAGGTATGTTGACAACTACAAATGTATGGTTGTCAAATACATTCTCCATGAAAGACTTAGGGGAGGCAGCCTATATTCTTGGGATTCGCATCTACAGAGATAAAGCGAAAAGAATAATTAGTTTATCCCAAAGTCTATATTTGGAAAAGGTGTTAAAGAGGTTTAACATGCTTCATTCCAAGAGAGGATTGTTATCAGTGAGACATGGTATCCACTTTCTAAAGAGATGTCTTCAAAGACACCTAAAGAAAGAGATAAAATGGCCAGGATTCCATATGCTTCGGCTATTGGAAGTTTGATGTATGCAATGTTGTGTACTAGGCTGGATATCGCATATGCTGTTAGTTTGACTAGCAGGTATCAATCCAATCCAGGTTTAGAACACTGGATAACTGTCAAGAATATCCTTAAGTACTTGAGAAGTATTAAGGATTTATTCTTGATATATGGAGGTGGTGACTTGCAATTGGATGATTATATTGATTCTGATTTCCAATCAGATATCGATGATAGAAAGTCTACCTCTGAGTTTGTGTTCATTTGTAATGGAGGTGCAGTCAGTTGGAAGAGTTCTAAACAAAGTACGACTGCAGATTCCACTATAGAGGCTGAGTATATTGCTGCATCAGATGCTGCAAAAAAAGTTGTTTGGATATATGGAACCCCAGTCTCACCAGAAATCCAAACACATAGAAAGGCGCTATCACATTATTAGAAAGATAGTTGGGCAAGGCGATTTAGCCATGCAGAAAATAGCATCAGCTGAAAATTCGGCTGGGCCATTCACTAAGCCTTTGTCACTAGCATAGTTAGACCGACATCTTGAGAAGATGGGTCTAAGGTACTGTACTGAATAGCTTTAGTGCTAGTGGGAGATTGTTAGTAGTATACCCTAGAGCATATCATTTGATATGTATCTTGTACATGTTTTATTAACAAAAGGCATTTTCACTTTTTCGTTTACATACTATATTTATGTGTAATAGAAAAGGTCCATTGTTATTTTGTTAGAAATTCTATTCTTAAGTTGTTAAGAATATGAGTGACAGTATTTCTAGCACAAAGTATCATAAATTGGTTCACAATTGAGGATACTTCACAATAAGGACATGACTTATCCAGAAAGATTATAATCATATTTGTTCCCAAGTTATTTATATGAGATGTAAATAAGATGGAATGGTGAGTCTCATGCCATATAACAAACATGATAAGCACTTATACATGATAAGTAGGCCAAACCAATGACATTTATGACAAGCACATAGAGTTTACTCTTGTCAATGTATTGTCATAAATCATATTAGTGCATATAATCTTTTGACCTGAGATAGCACAGTTATCTTGTATATAGGTGATTTGAGTTTGATACTACTTTCATACTTGTACTGTGTATGGGTATATGGGCATGTGTTGGCTCCTATTAGTTATATATGGAGGTAGGTGTTGATCAAGATGGAATCTGGTACCCTAAGTAAATAGGGATAAAATCCTATGTTCATTTTATTATTCTTGATGTTTCAAGTTCCTGGCCAGGACAGATAGATTTAATCAGAAAAGAGTTTTTGATGAGAAAATCTTTTTAATCAAGAACTAGAATTAAAAGAAAACATAATATTCATAGCAAATGAGGTTTGATATGAACCATGACTCCAGCTCAAATTGGGATTTTGTAACAGAGAGATTATAGTGCATGGTAACATATGATTATAGGTTCATTTAAGGTAAACCTTATTACTGATTAGGTGGCTATGGCATGCTATGCTAGGTGTTAACAATAGTCTATGAGCTATATAAAATGATTTAGAGAAATCATTTATGGTAAGAAAGAGTTCTGATGATATTACGAGTTGATATCATATCTCATTACCAACTAGTGATGAGCCTAGTAAGTCATACACATACACAAGTAATCACTAAATTAAATATGATTTAATTAATTAATTAAAGAGTTTAATTGATTAATTAAATAGGTTTGGTTTGCAATTAGATTGCAAAGTCCTTAGCATGGCTTGAAACCAAATATAGGTTATTGGATGTATTGTATAAGTTAAATTTATATTTAAAATGTTTAAATATGAATTTAATTAATGAGAAATTAATTAATAAAGATTAATTAATTAATTTATATTTGATATAAATTGATTAGAAGAAAAGAAATAATTATTTTGGGTTGAGAACTCAAAATTAAGACACAAGGGTATTTTGGTCATTTCACAGGGTGACATGTGGCACCATGAGATGGTGACACATGGCACTACACATAAGCTTACCATATGTCTTTTAATAATGTAAGATGATCAAAGTCAAGATTAAATATAGGTTTGACACTTGGCACAATCAATTAAACCTAGAGCCAATCAGAAGGTGACATGTGGCAAGGGTTTTAAGTGATGACCTAGCTATATAAAGGAAATGGTGAAAGAACAAAATATAAGTTGCCACTTCTTTCATATGTGCTGCCACCCTTGGTGTCATCTTCTTCTCTTCTTCTTCATCTCTCATCAATTCAAAGAGAATTGCCAGCATTCTCTTGAATTAAAAAACTAGAAATTATTTCTAGTGTCCTGTATACATCTGTAATCTCTCAAAAGGCAAAACCTGAATTTCTAATTAATTGGAAACGCTTGAGAAGCTATTCAAGGGGTTGCCATTGGTGATCTTGGTGTGGACAAGCTAGAAGGACAACATCTAGTGTCCTAGACGCATCCCAAAGGTGCCAAACACACTGTAGTCCATCAAAAAGGTTAGTGCACTTGTTCTTGATCTAATCTAGGGTTCTAAAGAATTAATCTGTTAATTCTAAAATCTTAAATGGCAAATTTAGATCCAATAAACATATTAAAAGAGTTTTAATATGTTGTTTATCATTGAAATCAAATAGATAAAAATGAATCTTGCATGATGCATGCGACCCTAGATGAAAAATTTTTGAATTCAATGATCTAAACTTGTGTTTTTCATGCTTCCGCTTCTTCACTATATGCCAACGGACCCACTCTTTTTAGAACCTCATATGGCCCGGTGAAGCGAGGACTTAGTTTCTCCTTTCTACCAAACCTCATGATCTTCTTCCAAAGAGAAACTTTAAGGAAGACTTTGTCACCCACACTATACTGAATATCTCTTCTCTTCAGATCAATGTAGGACTTCTATCTATCCAATGCAGCCTTGAGTCTATCTTTAATGAGCTTAATCTTTTCTTTCGTCTGTTGCCCAAGTTCGGGGCCAATCATCTTCCTCTAACCCACTTCATCCCAGTACAAGGGCATTTTAAACTTTCTGCCATAAAGTGCTTCATATGGAGGCATCCCAATGCTTGACTGATAACTGTTGTTGTAGGAAAATTGAATCAAAGGCAAGTGTGTATCCTAACTTCCTTTAAACTCAATCACACAAGCCCGAAGCATGTCCTCCAAAATCTGAATTATCCTTTTAGACTGGCCATCTATCTATGGATGGAATGTTGTGCTGAATTTCAATCTAGTTCCTAGGGCTTTTTGGAGACTACCTCAGAATCTAAAAGTGAACCTTGGATCTCTATCTGATACAATAGACATTGGCACTCCATGCAACCTCACCACTTTATCAATGTACAATTTAGCCAATCTTTCCAGGCTATAATCCATTCTCACTGGCAGAAAGTGTGTAGACTTGGTCAATCTATCAATAATAACCCA
This sequence comes from Hevea brasiliensis, assembly GCF_030052815.1. NCBI lineage: Eukaryota > Viridiplantae > Streptophyta > Magnoliopsida > Malpighiales > Euphorbiaceae > Hevea > Hevea brasiliensis. The sequence goes on along the minus strand of NC_079496.1, from coordinate 64,802,459 downwards.
AACTGCATCATGATTCTTCTGTGTACGTGGAAGTCCTGTCACGAAATCCATACTGATTCTCTCCCATTTCCACTTAGAAATTGGCAACGGCTGTAGCAACCCTGCTGGCACTTGGTGTTCTGCCTTTACTTGCTGATAAGTTAGGGATTTTGCAACATATTCTACAATGTCTTTCTTCATTCCCCTCCACCTATAGTGCTCTTTCATGGTTCTATACATTTTGGTTCCACTAGGGTGCATAGCAAAATGTGAATCATGTGCTTCCTTTAAAATGATCTGCCTCAGTTCAACATTATCAGGAATGCACATTCTGCCTTGATATAACAATAAGCCCTCATTATTCACCAACAACTCTGGTTTCTTGCCATCCCGAGTCTCTTCCACTAACTTCACATACTTATCATTATTCTGAGCGGTTGTTTTAATTTGTTCTATTAGCATTGGCTTCACTTGCCAAGTAGCTATCATCTGCCGACCATCATTAATCTCTAAATTGGCATGTAAAGCCCTCAAGCCATGTACCATGGATAAAGGTGAAACTCTCAAACTAGCCATGGTCTTGCAACTTAAGGCATCTACCACCACATTAGCTTTCCTAGGTTGATAGTCAAGCAGACAATCATAGTATTTTATCAGCTCCAACCACCTTCTCTACCTCAAATTCAATTCTTTCTGTGTACCAAAATACTTCAAGCTTTTGTGATTTGTGTAGATGTAACACTTCTCCCCATATAAGTACTGTCTCCAAATCTTCAAAGCAAATACAATGGCTGTTAGCTCCAAGTCATGTGTAGGATACTTCCTCTCATGTGATTTAAGCTAGCGAGAAGCATAGGCAATGACATTTCTATCTTGCATCAACACACAGCCTAAACCATTGTGAGAAGCATCATTGTATATAGTGTAGTCTTTACCCGGAGTAGGTAAAGTCAGGACTGGAGCTTTAGTCAAACACTATTTCAACTCATCAAAGCTTTCCTGGCATTTGTTAGTCCACTAAAATTTCACATCTTTCCCAAGCAACTTGGTTAGTAGAGATGCTAACATGGAGAATCCCTTCACAAACCTTCATAATACCCGGCTAAACTAAGGAAACTCTGAACTTCAGTGACATTTCTGGGTGACTTCTAATTAAGAATGGCTTCTACTTAGCTAGGATCCACCTTAATACCCTCTGAAGATACAATATGCCCTAAAAATGTAATCTCCTTTAACCAAAACTCACATTTTGATAGTTTGGCATATAATTTTTTCTCCCTCAAACTCTGCAATTCTCAAGTGCTTATCATGTTCCTCTGCATTCTTTGAGTACATCAAAATATCATCAATGAACACCACAACAAACTGATCCAAATATGGGCTAAAGATAGGGTTCATCAAGCCCATAAAAGCAGCCGGAGCATTGGTCAATCCAAATAGCATCACCAAGAACTCATAGTAGCCATACTGAGTCCTAAAGGCAGTTTTAGGAATGCTCTGCACTTGTACCCTCTACTGATAACAGCCCAATCTCAAGTCAATTTTGGGGAATACAGTTGCATCCTTCAGCTGATCAAATAGATCATCAATCAGTGGCAGAGGATATCTATTCTTTATGGTCACTTTATTCAACTGTCTATAGTCTATGCATAGACAGAGAGTACCATCCTTCTTCTTTATAAATAATACTGGTGCTCCCCAAGGTGACACATTAGGGCGGATGAAACCCTTATCTAGCAACTCCTGCAATTGCACCTTTAACTCTTTTAACTTCGCAGGTGCCATCCTATAAGGAGTAATGAAAATTGGCTCCACACCAGGCATAATCTCAATTTCAAACTGCACCTTTTTTTTTGGAGGGAATCCTGGCAACTTCTCAGGAAAGACATCCGAAAAATCACATACGGTCGAAATATCCTTAAGATCTGAACTCCCCACTTGGGTGTCTATCACAAGCGCTAGATAAGCTTCATATCCCTTCCTAATTAACTTTTTAGCAAGTGCAGTTGAAATGAGGTTGGATGGTAATAACTACCTCTCCCTGTGTATTACTACATCTGCATACACGGGAAGACCAAAAGTGACTATCTTCAGTCTACAATCGATAATGGCATGATGCTTGGCTAACCAATCCATGCCCAAGATGATATCATAATCTCGGAAGGGCATTTCAATTAAATCAGACAGTAAGGTGTGTCCTTGGATCACTAATGGACAATCCTTATATAATTTATTCACCCTAACTTCTTGTCCAAAAAGACTAGTCACTAGCACATCAAAGTTCATTTTCAAACAAGGGATGGCAGCAGAACACACAATCTTAATACTAGCATACGAATGCATAGAGCCAGGATCAAATAGCACATATACATCTCCACTAAAGATGGAGAAATTACTAGCAACTACATCTGAGGTCTTTGCTTCCTCCTTTTGGCGCATGGTGTACACCCTGGCTAGTGAACCACTCTGTTCTGGTTGGCTTACTGTGCCCTGGCTACCATAAGTGTTATCTCTATCCCTGCCTCAGCCTCTACTAATTGCTTGTAGTCCTCTGGAAGCAGAACCTTGAGCAAATCCCTCAGTGGTGGTAAGTGGCCCAGATCTATGAGCACTAGTGCAATCTCTAGCAAAATGCCCACTTCTACCACAGTTGTAGCTGAAGGCTTGGGAAACGTGGGTTTGGGCCATTAGTACGTTGAATTTCAAAAATTTTATCTAGGGTTGCATGCTAGCATATCATAGTAGCTTGTGAACCTAGCTAACCTCCTATGCCCATGGGCGAGCCAAAACACCTTTTAGCATAATTTATTAATTCATTTGCCATTAAGGATTGATGTCTAGTATTTAATCACATTAAATGCTAATAAAAAGAGGGATGAAGTTCAACTAACCTCTAAGGCGCTGAATCAACCTTCTTAATTCCCTTTGGGAGCTTCCAAGAGCTCCAATTGTAGCTCCTCTAGCTTGTCCACCACAAGCTCACCAAGGATCACCAAATTGTAAGCCCCAATCCTCTCTTGAAGCTTGCCAACCACTAAAAACTTAGGGTTTTGCTTTTGGTAAAGGTTTTATGGATGTAGATGTACTAGAAACTCTTTCTAGTATTTTGTTTCTAAAGAGAACCAAGCTTTCTCTTACTTATCTATCGAAGAAAGATGGAAGAGAAAGGAGAGGCAAGTGTGCAGGCCACAAAAAGAGGAAGAAGAAGAATTTTTTTTTCTTTCTTTCTTCCTTTTCCCTTTTATAGTAAAGTTAAACCTCACTTACTCCTTGCCACATGTCACCACAAGATCCGATCTTGCTTTTAATTGACTTAATCTCATGGAGCCAAGTGTCAAGCTCTATTTAAATCATAAAAAGTGGTCTTCCATTATAGGAAGACAAGTGGCAAGCTTGTATGGTGCCATGTATCACCATCTCATGGTGCCACATGTCACCATGTGAAAGACCAATTTACCCTTACTTTTAATTTGTGTTCTCAACCCAAAATTATAATTTCTCCTCTTCAAATTAATTTATATCAAATATTAATTAATTAATTAATTAATCTTTATTAATTAATTTCTCACAATTAAATTCATATTTAAACAATTAAATATAAATTTAATTTATGCTTTACATCCAATAACCTAGATTTAGTTTCAAGTCATGCTAGGGACCTTGCAATCTTATTGCAAACCAAATCTAATTAATTAATTAATTAAACTCTTTAATTAATCAATTAAATCAAATTTTACTTAGTGATTAACTTGTGTAGATGTGTGACTTACTAGGCTCATTACTTATTGGCAATGAGAAATGATATTATCTCTTAATATTATTAGAACTCTTTCTTACCGTAAATGATTTCTCTAAATCATTTTAGGCATCTCATAGACCATGGTTGACACCTAGCATAGCATGCCATGGCCACCCAATTAGTAATAATGAATACCTTAAATGAACATTTAATCATATGTTACCATGCACTAGAATCTCTCCGTTACAAAATCCCAATTCTAGTTGGAGTCATGGTTAATGTCAAACTCCATTTGCTATGAATATTATATTCTCTTTTAATTCTAATTCTTGATTAATTAGATTTTCTTGTTAGAAACTCTTTTCTTACTAAATCTATCTGTCCTGGCTAGGAACTTAAATCATCAAGAATAATTAAATGAACATAGAATTTTATCCCTATTTACTTAGGATAACGGATTCCATCTTGATCAATACCTATCTCCATATATAACTAGTAGGAGCCAGCACATGCCTATATACCCATACACAGTACGAGTATGAAAGCAGTATCAAACTCAAACCGCCTATATACAAGATAACTATGTTATCTCAGGTCTAAAGATTATATGCATTGATATGATATATGACAATGCATTTATAAGAGTAAACTCCATGTGTTTGTCATAAGCGTTACTGGTTCGGCCTACTTATCATGTATAAGTGCCTATCATGTTTGTTATGTGGCATGAGACTCACCACTCCAACTTATTTATATCTCATATTAATACTTTAGGAACAAATATGATTATAATCTTTCTAGATAAGTCATGTCCTTTGTGAAGTATCATCAATTGTGAACCAATTTATGATACTTTGTACTAGAAATACTATCATTCATATTCTTAATAACTTAAGAATAAAATTTCTAACTAAATATCAATGGACCTTTTCAAATACACATAAATGGATTATGTAAACAGAAAACCGAAATTGCCTTTTATTAATAAAAGTATGTACAAGATACATACAAATGATATGCTCTAGGGCATACTACTAACAATCTCCCACTAGCACTAGAGCCATTCATTATAATATCATAGACCCATCTTCTCAAGATGTTAGTCTAACTGAGTTTGTGACATAGCCTTCATGAATGGATCAGCTGGATTTTCAGCTAATGCTATTTTTTGTATGGCTACATCGCCTCGCCCAACTATCTCTCTGATAATGTGATAACGCCTTTCTATGTGTTTGGATTTCTAGTGAGACCAGGGTTCCTTGGCCTGTATGACCGCTCCATTGTTGTCACAGTAGAGAGGAACTGCTGACTCAATGGAAGGACTACTGCAAGTTCTGTCATGAACTTCTTTATCCAAACAACCTCTTTTGTAGCATCTGATGCAGTAATGTACTCAGCCTCTATAGTGGAATTAGCAGTCATACTTTATTTGGAACTCTTCCAACTAAATGCACCTCCATTACAAATGAACATAAATCTAGAGGTAAACTTTCTATCATCGATATCTGATTGAAAATTAGAATTAGTATAACCATCCAACTGTAGGTCGCCACCTTCATAAATCAAGAATAAATCCTTAGTTCTTCTCAAGTACTTAAGGATATTCTTGACAGCTATCCAATATTCCAAACTAACAATATACGCGATATCCAGTCTAGTACACAATATTGCATACATCAAACTTTCAATAGCGGAGACATATGGAATCCTGGCCATCTTGTCTCTTTCTTCAGGTGTCTTTGGAGACATCTCTTTAGAAAGATGGATACCATGTCTTACTGGTAACAATCCTCTTCTGAAATTAAGCATGTTAAACCTTCTTAACACCTTTTCCAAGTATAGACTTTTGGATAAACCAATTACTTTTTTCGCTCTGTCTCTATAGATGCAAATTTCAAGAATATAGGTTGCTTCCCGAAAGTCTTTCATGGAGAGTATAGTTGACAACCATACCTTGATAGTTGTCAACATACCTATGTCATTGTCTATCAACAAAATGTCATCTACATATAAGACAAGGAAAGTGATAGCACTCTCACTAACCTTCTGATATACACAGAGCTCATCTATATTTTTGATAAAACCAAATGATTTAATGGCTTCATGAAAACAGATGTTCCAACTCCTCGAAGCTTGTTTCAACCCATAAATGGATTGTTTTAGCTTGCACACCTTGGAACTATCTTGGGATTCAAAACCCCTAGGTTGTTCAATGAAAATGTTTTCATCAATGTTTCCATTGAGAAAAGCTATTTTGACATTCATCTGCCAAATCTAATAATCATAGTATGCAGCTATTGCTAATAAAATCCTAATTGATTTAAGTATTGTCACACCTTACTCCTACGTAAGGCATAACATGATGCCGTAGTATACCTAATAAATTACTGAGCTTCGCCTACCAATAACCCATTAAATATAATACAAGGGATTTTAAGCAAATCTAATTCATTTGAAATTGTAAAGTAATGTTAAAGCACTATTTAAAAACCTTTAATTGAAGTTTAAATTATGAGTTAAAATTTTGGTCAATTTTATTTTCTATAATTTTTATAGAAATTTCGGCAGAGTACCAACTATAATTTAAGAAAATAGTTCTTCCAAAACCTGAAAAGAAAGCACTTCCAATACAAAATTCTCAATCTCAACTTCAATAGGCCTCAATTCAACATAATCTCAATACATTTTCCAAAACCTGAAAAGAAAGCACTTCCAATACAAAATTCTCAATCTCAACTTTAATGGGCCTCAATTCAACATAATCTCAATACATTTTCCATATCCATCAATTTCATTTAATATATTCGATATAAATACAAAAGTCTAAGTTTTTCAGGAAAGAAAGCAAAAGTTAAATCATTACAAATTTTACTCTATAACTACTCAATTAGTACAAAAGACACATATGAACAAAAGTATTTACATCAACTAATTGATTGTCACTATAGCACACTCTACTACTTTGTTCTTTTCTTTATCTGCGACAGCAAATAAAAGCTATCCCTGAGTAATTATACTCAATGGTACACAACTAAGAAAAATTCAGCTCATTATAGAGCGTAATAAATAAATAAAAAAAACAAATTAAAAATTTTCATATCCAAAGAAGTGTTTTCCAAAATCTCAAGTTAACATGAATCATTTATTTCAAACAACATTTCACAAATCACAAAGTAAAAGTATTGTCAAGAACACACAGTTTAGACCATGACACAAAATTTCACGATCAATGCCGTGTTGTACACCACGACAAAGCAAATCACCTCACTAACCGTTATTAATGAGGGAAGGGCTAGCTAGCTAATGAGTATTCATATAGTCTTACCTCACTAACCGTTATTAATGGGAAACATAAGTAATTTTTAATTGCCAAGCACCAAATAGCTGTTACTATCGGGAATTTCCGAATGGGACTGTCATGCTAACTGTGGTTTAAAAACTAATTCATAAAATTTCCATTCAAATAATTGTATTTCAATTCACTTAACACAAATCATTCAAGAATTTACCCTTATAGGGTTGGCAATACACAATTCATAAAGTCTAAAGAGAAAATCACAATTGTCACTAACACATTCAAACTCACAATTCATTCAAAATAATTTACAATATTAAAATCAATTGAATAAAATTAGTTGTGCACAAACCTCTAGTGAGTCGCCTCCGTGCCTTAACTCACTCTTTCCTTATTCTTTTTGATCTCTTTTTCTTCTGAAACACAAAATCACAGTGTTTCAATACCTATCCAAATTATTTCTAATAGAAATTTCAATAATTGAATTTTTCACTTTACTTCATTTTACTTCTAAGGTCCCATAAATTGAATTCTTTGTGTTTTTTATTATGGTGGTTACTATTCATTTGACCAATTAGTCAAAATGTTGACTTTTTCATGCTAAATAGGTTTGTTAATTCTAATTACTCCCACATACCACATTTTAGGTCACATTTTTATTGGTATTGATTGCCAAATGCAATTTAAGGCTTCTTAGGAGAATTGGTAAATTTTTAGTTTTGGGTCACTTATTTTTATTATTCTATTGGATCCTCTACAGTGGGAATTTGGCTGACTTCCCTTAATCAAAGTTGTTCCTTAATGTATTAGCTTTAATTCTCTTTTTGAATCACTCTAGTTGGAGTTTTGTAGCTCAAGTTATGCTGTTTCTAAGGTGGCTGGCCGGATTGGTTCAAACCCAAAATTCTGGGTACCATTTTGGTTCTGGCAGTTTTGAGCAACCAACTTTGGTTGGCAATTTGACTTAGTTATGGATAGAATTTGGGTTTGTGTTCTCCATGAAAGTTGTAGTAATATGTCATAGCTTTCCAATGGTCTAAAAATAAGGTCATTTGGACCTTTCTACACAAGTTATGACCATTTGAACAAGTGCTATTCATATGGTCAATTCTGCACAAGGGCAGGGTGTGTGATCCGGATTCAACCCAAATTTTCACTAACTTAAGGTCAGTTTTAGGGCAAGATTTCTACATGAAAATTATATCTTTGGGTCTTCATTTTCATCTCCAATTAGCCTCACATCGATTAGAGTAACAGAATTGCAATTATGGCCATTTGAGTAAACTATGGTCAGGCTGTCCAAATTAGGGCAGCATCACCTTTAATCCCACTTAAATTTCCATCCATTCAATCAAGTCCCAAAAATACCAATTGACCACTTTAAACATCAATTTGGTCAATTGGCATCAATTCATCAATTTCCCTAATTTTTTCCCCAAAACCTTAATGTCAAGAACCCTAATTATCACTTTCCAATTTCAATCAAATTTAAGTGTGAAATTCATGTCTATATCTTCATTCATGTTAGAATTCAAACCTAATTGCATCAAAGCTCATAAACCCTAACTGTCCTCAACCTAGCCAAAATTTACTCTACCTATATCATGCATAATTTCATCAATTCCCATGGTAATTCCCCATAATTAAACTTAGTTTAAGTGAATATATAATAAGTAATCTTGGATTGCAACTCACCTCACTTGGTAATTTTTTTCTATCTTTAAAATTGTCACACCCTACGCCTCCGTAAGATGTAACATGATCTCGTAGTATACTTAATGAATTACAAAACTTCATCTACTGATATCCCATTAAATATACTACAAGGGATTTTAAACCTTTTCTTATTTCTTTTTACAGTGGTGAGTACTTTTGACAGATGTTAAAATTTTTTTAATCGAAGTTAAATCACACATTAGGTCTGAATAGCCATAAATTTTATAAAAATTTTGGCAGAGTATCGTCTGTATTTGGAGCAAAATAGTTCTTCAAAAACCTGTAAAAAGCACTTCCAATATATTTGTTCAATCCCAAACTCCAATATGGCTCAACTCAAATCAGCGTCCTCAGCACATTTCAAACTCAATTTAATATCATTTTCAGCAATGCCAAAGATAAAGTACAAAATAAATGAGTATTTCAAAAGCTAAGATGAGAGAAGTATAATATAACATTTTTGTAGGCCAAAATAATTTATAATTTTATTTTGCAACTGCTCAAGACCAAGTATAATATATACATACAGTTCACATACATTACAATAATATTTACAAGGAAGTGGTATACTCAAAATCCCGGCAAAATCCCAATGTGAAGTTACAAGCAGCTTACTTTGCTGCTTTATTTGTCTGTCTACCTGCGATAGCAATGAAAAAGCTATCGCTGAGTAAAATTTACTCAGTATTGCACAATAACAATTTAAAATGCGGTATATAAAACTTTTATTGACAATTTACAATTCAAATAATTCACAATTTCATGTCACAATTTTCAAAGCTAATATAACACAAATTTGATAAAACAATTGAATAACATAGTGTTGCCAATCAATAACACAACTTAGGTCATGACACAAACTTTTCCGAACATGTCGTGTTTACACCACAATAAGGCATACTCACCCCACTAATCGAAATCAATGAGGGAGGTGGCTAGCTAGCTAATGAGTACTCATCCAAACTCACCTCAGACTGATAAGCCAGAGAGGGAGGAAAATAATCAAATATCAAACTCAACCACACAAGTGGAGGAGGAACATAGTAATATTGTCATGCTAAGTGTGAATCAAAACAATTCCAAATCACAATATTTCACACAAATCACAAATCACATTTTATCTCAAAATTTCCATTTGCAAAGTAGGCAACACAATAATTTCCAAATAATATTCCCAAAGCCAAAACAATAAAAAAGTATTCATAACTCATTTCTCCAAATAAATTTTCTGGTAAAAGCAGTGAATATAAAAAGTATTATGCACAGACTTCGGATGAGTCACTTCTTGGCCTTGACTCAATATTCCTTATGCTCTTCAATATCCTTCTCAACTAAAACACACAATTTAAAGTGTTTCAGTACTCAGTTAAATTGTTTCTAATCATAAGGTTCCATAATTAAATTTTATTGATACTACTCCTTTTATTAGTCAACCTATAATGTTGACCTTTAATGCACACTAGGTGAATTAATTTTAATGTTACCAATATGTTACATTTTATAGTCCTTAAGTGTTGGTATATGTTACCAATTTCATTTTCAAGTGTATTGCATTTTATTTCAATTTATCGGATTTTGGTATGTTGTTTTGACCTAGCCGGATGACCTAGTTCCCTCAGTTTCTGGGTTTTGGTCAGAATTACAAACTTGTAGGTCTATATCTTAGTGAACTTTTGCCACAAATTTTAGGTCATTTGGAGTTTACTAGACCAAGTTATGGTCATTTTACTATTGCTAGATAGATTGCACTAAAATGGCAAACTTAGGTCATTTTTAGGTCATTTCCAATTCTGGCAGTTTTTATACCTGAACTTGTGCAAGTATTTTGACTTGCTTATGGTCATTTCAGGGTTTTGGTGTCTTCATAAGAGTTGTAGCTATATGTCTAAGAGTTTCATGGTATAAATTTCAGGTCATTTGGACCTATTTTGAGTGAGTTATGGCCAAAATACTGACTGCTGTTCAAATGGTCAATTTTCAGGTTTGCAAAGTCACTAATCCGGATTTGTTCAATTTTCATGTCACTTTTTGGACAGAATTTAGGTAGGCTTCCAACAAGAAAGTTGGCACATTTTGTGCCTAGTTTCACCTCCAATTGGCTTCATACCAATTGGAGTCTCACAATTCTATTTATAGCCTAAAACACATACTACCCTTAACATATTTTTGAAGCCTTAACCATTCACACATTCAACTAACCATACTTCATTCCCAAATCAAATTCTGCATTTGTATCATACCACAACCATTTATCACTTCATTTTATAGTCACTTTGGGTAGAATAGAATGACTTTAAATACACCAAATACAATTCCTAAATTATAAAGTCCATTTATAACAACATATACACATAATACTCCTAACCATTACACATAACTTCCATCAGCAAATTACATATTCATTCTCTATTAAATCACATACATATGCTGCCACTTTTAGTACCATAATTCAAAAAACCTTTCATGAATTTAAACACTTCCAACTTCACCATAAGACTGCCCAAATTGTTCATATACATCAAGCTTCCCAATTTCAACATGTGATCTCACTTTACATTCACAATTCACACATATACATAAAAATCAAAATCTTATACATTTAAGCATTCTAATTAACTTCATTACCCATCAAATTCATATAAGAACAAACCACTTACCTTTGACTTCCATGGCTGCCCAAAATGATACACTTCAATAACTCATCAAATCCTTAAATTTTCTTCATCATTCAACTCACCTCAACATGGGAATCAAGTTTACTTAAGAAAGGAAAAAGAAATGGACAATTACCTCTTGTGAACTTTCTCAAAACTCCATCAAAACTTTCCTTTCTTGCTTCCAAAATGTTGCCCAAGATGTGTACTCCAACTTTAATGAAGGAACTTTAACAAATGGAAGCTTGGATCATGGTGAGAGAGAGCTTAAAGGTGGACGTTAATGGTGGACTTTGGGAGGAAGTTTCATTCGGCCAAGAATGGAATTGAAGGAAGAAGATGGTGAATAGTTATACACATGTCCATTAGTAAATTTATGTAATCCCATAGTGCTCCACTAATTCCTTAGTAACATTATAATAATCCTTTTTATTTAATTTCAATTACACCCCTTAATTTCTTCCTAATTACCTTTTATACATAATTTCTTTTTTTTTTGTGATTTTCAAAATTTAATTTTACTTATTTTTAATGGAAATTTAGGTCAAAAGTCCACTCTAGGTGTCAAATGACCAAAATGCCCCTATTCGGTATGTATTCTCGATTTTTCGGTAACATCGATTTTTATCGGTTTCTCGATTTTTTTTTGTTTTTCTTTATACTAAGTAATTAATTTTTCTTTGACATTTCTAATGTCATTTATACCTCAATATATGTTTATTTAAGTCTTTAAAATATTTCCTAGGGTTCCTCACGGTCCAGGGCTAGTCAACGGCCCTCGCTGCAACTTCCTAGTGCAGTCACCCATCGCTACGGGTTTGGCTCGTTTAACTTAGTCACATTTCATTGCTCTTATTTTTCCTTTATTTTTTTTTTTGTATTTTCCTTTATTATGGTTCATTATTTCATGTCTCCTCACTAACATTTAAGTGTAGCTCTAGGCATTCTAGCTGTCCGGACAGACACTGGTAACCGGAATAGTAGAACGCACTACCGAATATATGGGTGTTACAAAAATCTTCAAATTCCTTGATTTCTTTGTTTCCTTCCTTCCAATCAAGATCCAATTTCAGGTTTTCTCTTCATTATTTATGGGAATTAGGGGAGAATTTAAGGGTTTAAAGAGCTTAGATGGAACAACAATGGAGGATGGGAATGAAGGAAATGGACGGCACAAGTGAGGAGGAAAAAAAAGGTGAGATAAAATGGTAATTAATGTATTTGTCTTATTTTCAAAATATCTCTACATATATATATTTATAATTTTAATATTATTATTATTACAATTTAAGTAATTCCATGTATGTCCTTTATAAAATTTCATACACATCTCCGTCAATTTGATTCCTTTCAAATATTTTAATCTCACTTACTTTAATTGCTATTTAGGTTAAAAGTCAACTCTTCAAATGAATTGACCAAAATGCCCTTTACCGATCAGATCCGTTTTACCAATAGCATTGTATTGCTTCCTAAACCCTGATCAACTTATTCGACCTTGTTCTCAATTCTTTTCTGTGGTTCTCTCATTTTCATTAGCTTCACAATAATTCCTAGGCCTGTGATGTCACAATGTCTTATACAAAATTAGGGTTATGACTGACTTCGCAGTCACTTCCCGGTTCGGTCACCCATCACTGTGGCCTTGACTCATTTAAACCTTTATGCTTTGTTTTTCTTATTTATATTTTACTTTCAGGTAATTACTATTAATTTTTATTTTGAACTTTTCTAGGTGGTACAGACATAGTTCTAGACATCCTAACTGTTCGGATAGACACTGGTCACTGGAACAGTAGAATGTATAGGACTATGCATGTAGGGGTGTTACAATTCTCCCCCCCTTAAATAAATTTTGTCTCGGAATTTTACTTGGTATCAGTCTCTGAATAGTTATGGGTACTGTCTCCTCATATCCTCTTCACACTCCTAAGTAGCCTCCTGGCCTGAATGATGGTTCCACAACACTTTCACTAATGGTATCTGCTTGCTCCTCAGCTGCTTCACCTCATATGCCAGAATCTCTATGGTTTCTTCCTCATATGTGAGGTCTGGATTTACTTCAATCTCTTCTACTGGTAGAACATGAGATGGGTCTGATCTATACCTCCTCAACATGGACATATGGAAGACATTTTGCATCTTCTCTAGCTCTGGAGGCAGTGCCAATCTATATGCCAAAGGACTCACTCTTTCCAGAATCTCATATGGCCCAATAAAGCAAGGACTCATTTTCCCCTTTCTGTCGAATCTCGTAATTTCCTTCCAAGGGGAAACCTTGAGGAACACCTTGTCACCCACTGCATATTCAATATCTCTCCTTTTCAAATTGATGTAGGACTTCTAATGGTTTGATGCAGCCTTGAGTTGATCTCTGATAAATCTTATCTTCTCCTCTGTCTGCTGAACAATTTCTGGGCCAATCAGTTTTCTTTCACCCACTTCATCCCAACATAGAGGAGTTCTACACTTTCTACCATACAAAGCTTCATATGGAGGCATCCCAATGCTTAATTGGTAGCTGTTATTATAAGTAAACTTAATCAGAAGCAAGTGTGTATCCTAACTACCTTCAAATTCAATCACACAAGCCCGTAGCAAATCCTTCAATATCTAAATCACTCTCTTAGACTGGTCGTCTGTCTGTGGATGGAATGCCGTACTGAATTTTAATTTAGTTCCTAGGGCTCTTTGCAAACTACCTCAGAATCTAGAAGTGAACCTTGGATTTATGTTTGACACAATCGATATCGACACCCCATGAAGTCTCACAATCTCATCAATATACAGTTTAGCCAATCTATCCAAACTATCGTCCATCCATACTGGCAAAAAGTGAGCAAACTTGGTCAATCTGTCCACAATAACCCATACTGCATCATGATTCTTCTGTGTTCTTGGAAGTCCCATCACAAAGTCTATTGTTATTCTTTCCCATTTCCACTTAGGTGATGGCAGTGGATGTAGCAAACCAGCTGGCACTTGATGCTCTGCCTTCACTTACTAATAAGTTAGGCATTTAGATACGTACTCAGCTATGTCCTTCTTCATCCCATTCCACCAATAATGTTCTTTTACCCCTCTATACATCATAGTGCCACCAGGGTGCGTAGCAAAAGGAAAGTCATGTGCTTCATTCATAATGAGTTATCGCAATTCTACATCATTAGGAACGCACATTTTGCCCTGGTGTGGCAGTAGGCCATCATCATTTATTGAAAATTCAGGATTCTTGCCATCCCGAGTTTCCTCTATCAATTTCTGATATTTTCATCATTCAATGCAACCATCTTTATATGATCAATCAACACTGGTTGTACATGCCATGCAATTACCATCTGTCCCTCATCATTAATCTCCAAACTAGCATGCAGTTCTTTTAACTCATGTACCATAAACGAAGGAGAAACTCTAAAACTTGCCATGGTTTTACGGCTCAAAGCATCAGCTACCACATTTGCCTTCCTTGGCTGGTAGTCTATTAGACAATCATAATCCTTAATCAATTCTAACCACCTCCTTTGCCTCAAATTCAACACCTTCTAGGTACCCAGATACTTCAGGCTCTTGTGATCTGTATAGATGTAACACTTTTCCCCATACAGATAATGTCGCCAGATCTTCAGAGCAAATACTATAGTTGCTAGCTCTAAGTCATGTGTAGGATAGTTTCTCTCATGTGGTTTTAGCTGGCGTGATGCATAAGCAATGACATTTCGATCTTGCATCAGTACACAGCCTAACACATTATGAGAAGCATCACTATAAACAGTGTATTCTTTACCCAGTGTAGGTAAAGTAAGGACTAGAGCTTATGTGATGCCCCTTACCTGTCTACTCTATAGCCGAGCAAGAAGTACCACATTTAGTGCTAATGTCCATTGTAACTTTTTAAAATCATTTAAAAACATGTAATCCATGTGTATAATATTTTTTTTTTATAACTTATTTTTGTGGAGACCCTGACAGAGCCTCCTTTGTTTTATTAGCATCTGGCGGGTTCGACTAATCACCTGTTAACATGTTCATATTCATTTCACACATTTCTATATCATATTCTGTTTTACCATATCATTCACAAGTATTTATGAGATCTCAAAAAGTATCATCTATATGTAGAAATTCATAGATAATAAATTACAAGTTTCCATTTCAATCTGAAAGTTTAATTACAAGTCCAAAATGAAATACATCATAAACTAGTAATTACATTTTCATTAGACATAATGAACCAAAATACTAGCCTATACATGGGCCCTACCAAAATACATAAGATTGGTGAGGTAACTCTGGACAGTGGCAGATCTGGTTGGAGCTCTGTCCGAACACTACTGTGGTGGCTATTGATCTCTAGTACCTACACGATGGAAAACCAACGCGCTAAGCATAACATTTAGTGTGCATAATTTATAATAACAATAACTAAACAATTTAAATAATAATTATATTTATGTCAAATTTCATAATTTCTAAGTATTTTACATTTTCATTTCACTTTGGAAACAATTTAAATTATCGGGATCTTTTCTATTTACTTATTATATATTCAATCTTAATTAATTATTATCAATGCCCAAGAAACCTATAACAGACTATAAAAGCTGGATACACCAGAGTATATGGGTTAGACAGCAGTATGTCTACTCTATATACATCTGTCAAGCACGATGCCAGCTGTCAGGCACGAGGCTAGCTGTCAGGCTCATAAAGTTAGAAATAAAGTTTGGCACAATGGCCAGTAAGTAGGCATATAGCCTGTAAAACAATCATACCAGACATATATTATCAGTTCATGATTTTCTCGGTAAGCAGTACTGCTATTTGTAGTCCCTAATTGGTATACCAATCGATCCAAACTAAATAAATAAGTCTAGATATACTATAGGCAATTACACATTATTACATATTTAATTGAATTTTCCTATCACTTTATAGTGGGAAAATAAGTCCCACATACCTCTTCCATGTGGTTTAGTGTTTAATGACTTGTTAGGGTTTAATTCCCTACCATAAGATAATTTATCTCATGGACCCTTCTTTGGTTCAATTTTTGTGTCTTACTTTTTCCTATCCATAAAATCAGTTTGTAGCCACTATTTGGCCACACTTCCTTCATGGAAGTTATTCCTCTATGTCTTATCTTTATTTTCTTTTTTGAATCATGTCAATTTGATTTTTAGAACTCAAGTTATGGTCAGGTAACCATAACTGACTCATTTCCAGATTCTGGTTCCTTAACTAGGCAGCTTGTGGACTTAAAGTTTACTTAATTAATGGAACATGTTGCAGTCACTTTTAGGCATGGTGATCTTCATAAAAATTGTTGTCCTATGTCTTACGATCATTGAAAAATTTTTATCATAAATTTTCAAGTTTTTTTGGAATTATTTATGGCCAATTAACTAACCTGGGCTCATGTACCTTGTGCCAACAGGGGCTTAGTTTAGGACATTGACTACAGGTCACTTTTTGAGGTTCTTACAGGCATAATTTGAGGAAGGTCTCTAAAATAAAGTTGTAGCCCTATCTCTCAGGTTTCTAGAAAGGTATGGCTCGACTCAATTGGATTTTTCTAGTGGGAATTATGATAAAAGACTATTCTAGGGTCAAGTGAAGTTTGGTCAGATTGCAGGTTTTGATATAGTGAATTTTTCTAACTATTTGACCTAGTTCTCTTGATTTTTTGGTTTTGGTCAAAATACCAATTTTGTAGGTCTATGTCTTGTGGACATTTTGCCACTAGTTTCATTACATTTGAGTTCTTGTAGACCATGTTATGGCCATTTTGCCAAAACTAGTCGGGTGAGTTTATGTCCAGCAATTTCTGGATAACCTAATTCTAGGCAGTTTTGTGACCTAAATTGGGCCAGCAATTTGGTTTGGTTTTTTGCATTTTTGGGTTCAGTGGTCTTCATGAAAATTGTAGCCCTATATCTAAGCTTTCCAATGGCATTGAATTCAGGTCATTTGGACCAGTATAGAGGGAGTTCTGACCAAATAAATATGTATTGTTCATATGGTCATTATCTGGGTTTTGTGCAGGGTCATCTGGATTTGAGCAATGTTTAAGTCAAGTATTTGACAAAATTTAGGCATAGTGTCTACATGAAAAATGGGCTATTTTAAGTCTAATTTTACCTCTAATTGGCTTCATACCAATTGGAGTCACACATTTTCAGTTATGGTTCAACAAACACACTGGACTCATTAAGTCACAACCTACAGAAAAATGACACTCCCAAAATTCAATCTCCTCCATCTTCCTTACTTTAATTTGCATACATAATACTTCAATTTGGCAACAAATAGTCTCAACCAAGTAAATCTCAACAATTACACAACAATCCTCAAATCATGTACACAAACCCTAGTTTCAAAGTTTCAATTTCATATATGTCTATGCAAATCAATTCTAACATATAATACCTTGTTAATTCACCTCCCTAACTGAATTAAAACTATAAAAATCATCAATTTAATGCTTCATCTAGGGCTGTCGAAATTCAAGGGATTTTTTGCTCAAGATTTTCTTTTTAATTTCATGAAATTTATACTTGGCTAAACATGCTTCATGTTTAATGAAGAGAAAGAGATGGATTAGTGCACTAACCTTACTTGAACTTTCCAAACTTCAACTTTCTTGCTTCTTACTACTATCAATAGCTTCCATATGGAGTGGGCTAAATTTCTAATGAAGTGAGCTATGGGTTTTGATGGGTAAATGAAGAGGAAATCAAGCTTTAAAGCTTGATAATAATGGTGGAAAAATGAAGGAACCAGCTGACCATGGGAGAGAGAGAGAGAGAGAAGAAGTGGAAAAGAATGGTTGGTGGGGGTTTATCTCTAGTGGTATTTATATATTCTAATTTTTGTACTTTAAATTTTTTAATTTTTCCTAAGCCTTTTTCTTTTCTTTTCTTCTTTCTTCTTCTTTTCTTCTTCTTTTCTTTTCTAATTCAATTCATAAGTTTTATTTCATATTAATTATTTTAATTCTCTCAAATTTTAAATTTGACATTTAGGTCAAAATTCACCTCTGGGGGTGAAATGACCAAAATGCCCTTCATGGTGCATATTGGATTATTTTTATTATTTTTGTACCAATTAATAAATTCTCTTAAATTTCATTTTATTTTCTCCAAAATTTTTATATATTTTCTTAAAATTTATTCCATCAATTTATACCTCTTCACTATAGTTTAAGTGTAGTTCCAGACATTTTGACTGTCTAAACAGATATTAGTCATTGGAATAGTAAAATGTACGGACTACCTACGATAAGGGCATTACAATTCTTCCCCTCTAATAGAAATTTCATCCTCAAAATTTACCTAATGTGAAGAGCTAAGGAAACTGCTGCCTCATCGTCTCCTCGCTCTCCCATGTCGCTTTTTCTATGTTGTGGTGTCTCCACAAGACTTTCACTAGTGGGATCCTCTTATTTGTGAGTTCTTTCACTTCCTGTGCTAAGATTCTGACTGGTTCTTCTTCATATGTCAAATTAGGTTGCACAATTATCTCTTCTACTGAAATAACATGTGAAGGATCTGATCTGTATCTCCTAAGCATTGACACATGGAACACGTTGTGAATCTTGTCCAGCTCAGGTGGTAAAGCTAGCCTGTAGGCTATTGAACCTACATATTCAATGACATCGTATGAACCAATAAACCTAGGGCTTACCCCTTCTTACCAAATCTCAGCACTTTCTTCCAAGATGATACCTTGAGAAACACCTTATCGCCAATCTCATACTCTATATCCTTTCTCCTCAGGTCGGCATATGACTTCTATCTGTCTGAGGCGACTTTCGAATTCTCTCTGATGAGTTTCACTTTTTTCTCAGTCTGTCTCACCAAGTCTGGACCCACTACTTTCTCTTCACCCATCTCTGTCCAGCATAAGGGAGTCCTACATCTCCTCCCGTACAATGCTTCATATGGAGCCATTTTTATGCTGGCTTGGTAGCTGTTGTTGTAAGCAAACCCTACTAAAGAAAGGTACTTCTCCCAACTTCCTTCAAAATCAATGATGCAGCTTCTTAACATATCCTCCAACACCTATCATATCATATTTTTCATGTCATTAGTGTTAGGTTATTATTATAATTCCTTTAACAATTATAGTAATTCATTAAGTTCTAAGGGTTACCTGAATCACCCTTTCTGACTGTCCATCAGTCTGTGGATGAAAAGCCATACTAAACTGCAGTTGAGTGCCTAAAGATTCTTGTAGCCTCTTCCTAAACCTCGAAGTAAATCTTAGGTCTCAGTCAGATATGATCGATGTTGGCACTCCATGTAGCCATACTATCTCATATATGTAAATCTCTGTTAACCTCTCCAGTGAGTAGTCGGCTCTAACTAGTAGGAAATGAGTTGACTTGGTCAATCTATCCACAATCACCCATATAGTATCATGCTTCCTCTATGTCAATGGTAGCCCAGTCATAAAATCCATGGTGATGCAATCCCATTTCCACTATGGTATGGATATAGGTTGTAACAACCCTGATGGAATCTGATGCTTAGCCTTAACTTGCTGGCATGTCAAACATCTGGTCACAAAATCGCTGATCTTTTTCTTCATTCCAGGTCACCAATAATGTGTTTTCAGGTCTTATTATATCTTGGTACTTCCTAGGTGCATAGCATGGAAACTACTATGCGCCTCTTTCAAGATATTCTTCTTCAATTCCTCATCTCCTGGTACACAAATTCTGCCTTTATAATATAGGTACCCATCTCCTTTTAACTCATGGTCAGTCTCCTTCCCCTCTTGAGTTCTGCCCATAAGAGTTAGCAACTTTTCATCCTCTTGTATTTGCTGTAACAAGCTTGGCTTTTCAAGCAACTCATCCAAAAGTACCCCATCCTGTGCTAAAGACAACCGAGCATTCAATGCTCTTAAAGCCATCATAGACTTCCTGCTCAATGCGTCAGCCATTACATTTGCCTTTCCCAGGTGGTAGTCGATCACACAGTCATAATCTTTAAGGAATTCAATCCATCTCCTCTATCTCATATTGAGTTCCTTCTGGGTCGGAAAATACTTTAGACTCTTGTGATCCATATAGATGTAGCATTTCTCACCATATAGGTAATGCCTTCATATCTTCAATTCAAATATTATTGCCGCCAATTTCAGATCATGAGTTGGGTAGTTCTTTTCATGTGGCCTTAGCTGTCTGGAAGCATAGGCAACTACATTCCCTTCCTGCATCAGAACACACCCAAGCCCATTGTGAGAGGCATCACTGTAGTCCATATAGTCTTTCTCTAACTCTGGCTGTGTCAACACTGGAGCTTCTGTAAGCATAGCCTTCATCTTCTCAAAGTTGGTATGACATTTATTATTCTAGTCAAGCTTTGCATTCTTATGCAGTAACTTAGTCAGTGGGGCTGCTACAAGGGAAAATCCCTTCACAAATCTCCTATAGTATCCTGCTAACCCAAAAGCTCTTGACCTCCGTTACATTTCTAGGGGGGGGGGGGTTGCTTCCATTCAACTATTGCTTCAATCTTCTTTAGATCTACCCTGATCCCATCTGCTAACACAATCTATCTAACGAAGGATATCTCATCTAACCAGACATCATACTTGGACAACTTGGCATACAACTACTTTTCCCACAGTGTCTGTAGTACTACTCTCAAGTGTTCATCATGCTCTTCCCGGTTCTTAGAATACACCAAGCTATCATCTATAAAGACCACAACAAACTAATCCAATTAGGGATGAAAGATGCGTTTTATTAGGTCCATAAAAGCTGCTGGTGCATTTATCAGTCCAAATGGCATCACTAGAAACTCATAGTGTCCATACCGAGTATTGAAAGCGGTCTTAGGAATATCTATCTCCTTCACTCTTAATTAGTGATAGCCGGATCTGAGATCTATCTTGGAGAATACTCCAGCTCCCCTCAATTGATCAAATAGGTCATCTACCTGAGGTAAAGGGTATTTGTTTTTCACAATTATCTTATTCAGCTGCTGATAGTCTATACAAAGCCAAAGGGTATCGTCCTTCTTCTTCACAAATAGCACTGGTGCTCCCTAGGGTGACACACTAAGGCGTACGAAACCCTTATCTAGTAGCTCCTGTAACTGAACTTTCAACTCTTTCAATTCAGTAGGTGCCACCCTAAATGGAGCAATGGACATTGGTGTAGTACCCGGCATAACCTCTATAGCAAACTCCACTTCTCTATCAGGTGGCAAACTCGACAACTCTTCCGGAAACACATTCGGAAATTCACATACTATGGGGATCTCCTGTATGCTTGGGCTATTCTTCCTGGTGTCAGCCACATGTGCTAAGAAAGCCTCACAGCCCTTTCTTATCATTCTTATGGCTATTGTGGCTAATATGATAGTAGAAAGACAACCCGTTCCTTCACCCACAACTGTAATCTCATCCTCTTCTACTATCTGTAGTGACATCCTCTTTAGCCAATAATCTACCATTGCCTGATGACGTGATAACCAATCCATTCCCAATATCACATCAAACTCATGGAATGGTAGCTTAATCAAGTCAGCTAGAAACTCATAACCCTGTATCCTCAGAGGACAACCCTTGTAGACCTTTTTTACCATGACACTATGGCCTAAAGGGTTTGTGACTTGTATGTCCTCCTCTAACTCCTCTATCTATACCTCTCTATCAACTGGTAGTGTGATACACACATATGAATGTGTGAAATCCGGATCAATCAATGCACATACTAACAAGTCATGAAGAGAAAATGTACCTCTAATGACATCAGCTAGCTATGGCTCATCTCGAGCTCTCATAGCATAAGCACGAGGTGCTACCCTAGTCTCCTACCTCTGAACTGTCTCTGCAGTAGGCCTCTGTGATGTACCAGCTATATCAGACCTCGTAGGTCTTCTACCCCTTTGTGCTGCTGGGGTAGACCTCTCCATCTGAGGTGGAGCAGTGGGAATACTAGCATTCCTCTATGGACAATCTGTCAGGAAGTGATCCGTAGACCCACATCTAAAACACCCACCAGTCAACAATCTGCACTCTCCTCTGTGCGGTCGGCCACAATGTGTACAAGCGGGTGGTGGGGCTGATCCCCATGTAACTGCACCTGGAGAACTACCCACTAATGCACCAGACTATCCTCCTTCTCACCTTGGGGAAAATCGAGATTTCTGCTTCTTAACTCTACCTTGAGTCTAACCCTGAGACTCCTTGGGCCTCTTACTACTCGTGTTTGCTGAACCAGATTGACCAGATCCAGAACCCCTCTTGCGTTGCCTGTCCTTTCTGGACTACTCTTCATTTCTGACTCTCTCTACATCAAGGGCTGATGCTACCAATATAGGGAGAAGTCTGTGAAGTGGTGAGATGTCACTATCAGCCTAATGTTGTCATTCAGTCTGTCCTCAAACCTTCTGCACTTATTAGTTTATGTGGGTATCAACTCCAATGCATATCCACTAAGTCTCATGAATTTCCGCTCATATTCGTAGACTGTAAGCTGCCTCTGTCTTAGTGCCAGGAATTCTCTCCTTCTGGCCTCTAAGTACACGTGACTGATGTATTTCTTTTTGAATTCAGCCAGAAAGAACTCCTAAGTAATTTGTGCAGGCTGTACCACTATCGATACTATCACCCACCATCTATAAGCATCCTTCTATAGAAGTGACAGAGCACACTCCAACTGCTGCTCTGGGGTGTAGTGCAACTGTTGCAATACCCTCTCTGTCCTCTCCAGCCAATACTCTGCTGCGACTGGAACATCCTCCTTCTTACCCTTAAAGTCAACTACCCCATACTTTCACAGTTTCTCTAGTGGAGATTTGTGTACAGGTTGTAGCTGTGGGGGCGGTGGTGGCTGTATAGGTGGTGGTGGTAGTGGTGGCTGTGGCTGTGGAGGTGGAGCTGGCTGTGGCTGTGGGATCACTCCGATGACCTAACGGAGTAGTTGAGTCATCTGTTCCATGAAGGCCTGCTGTGCTCTCCCTGCAGTACCTCGGGATGACTCGGCTCTACTGCTTCACTCCCTACCAAGAGTAGGTGCTGGTGTGTGATTCTCTACCTCCTCCTCCATCAATCCTGGAGGTCCGTGCTCTAAAGGATCAGATGCCATTGATCCTATAAAATAGACAATGAACAGATCTACATTAGCATCACCTCGACTCTATTTAAAGGCTCATGCATGTGATGCACTCTATCTATTTCTAACTATCTAGGTCTAGGACCGCCTAAACCTCTGCTCTGATACCACTAAATGTGACGCCCCTTACCCGTCTACTGTATAGCCGAGCAAGAAGTGCCACATTCAGTGCCGGAGCACCCTATCTTGTCTTATCATATCCATTGTAACTTTTAATATCATTTAAAAGCATGTAATCCATGTGTAGAAATTTTTTTTTTTAATAACTTATTTCCGTGGAGGCCCGGACAGAGCCTTCTCTGTTTTATTAGTATCTGGCAGGTTTCACTAATCACCTGTTAACATGTTCATATTCATTTCACACATTTTCATATCATATTCTCTTTTACCATATCATTCACAAGTATTTATGAGATGTAAAAAAGTATCATCTATCGCATTCATATAAAAATTCATAAATAATAAATTACAAGTTTCCATTTCAATCTCAAAGTTTAATTACAAGTTCAAAATGAAATACATCATAAACTAGTAATTACATCATGATTAGACATAATGAACCAAAATACTAGTCTATACATGAGCCCTACCAAAACACAAAAGACTGGTGAGGTGACTCTGGACAGTGGCAGATATGGTCGGATCTCTGTCCAAACACTACTATGGCGGCTGCTGATCTCTAGTACCTACGCGATGGAAAACCAATACACTAAGCATAACGCTTAGTGATGCATAATTTATAATAACAATAACTAAATAATTTAAATAATAATTCTATATATGGCAAATTTCATAATTTCTAGGTATTTTACATTTTCATTTCACTTTGGAAATAATTTAAATTATCGGGATCTTTTTTGTTTACTTATTATATATTTAGTCTTAATTAATTATTATCAGTACCCAATAAACCTATAACAGACTATAAAAACTGGATACATGGGAGCATACGGGTTAGACAGCCGTATGTCTACCCTGTACACATCTGTCAGGCACGAGGCCAGCTGTCAGGCTTATAAAGCTAGAAATAAAGTTTGGCACAATGGCCAATAAGTAGGCATATAGTCTGTAGAACAATCATACCAGACATATATTGTTAGTTCATGATTTTCTCGATAGGCAGTACTACTATCTGTAGTCTCTAATTTGCATACCAATTAATCCAAACTAAATAAATAAGCCTAGGTATACTATAGGCAATTACACATTATTACATATTTAATTGAATGCTCCTATCACTTTATAGTGGGAAAATAGGTCCCACATAACTCTTCCATGTGGTTTTATAATAGCCTCACTTTAGCTAGTCCGTACATTCAACTGTTTCGGTGACCAATGTCTGTCCGGACAGCTAGAATGACTGGAACTATATGTAGACTAGAGTGAGGAGTCATAAATAACTCAAATATTAATAAGAAAAATTTATGAAAAATTTTAGAAATAAAATACAACCAAGTTAAATGAGCCGGTGCCCTAGCGATGGGTAACCTAGTGGGAAGTTACGGTCTTCGCAGCTAGAAGCCCTAAACCCAGGGAAAAATTCGTGAAATAATTTTTGAGACTCCAAAAAAGAGTCATTGAGGTTTCGATGGCCTTAGAATACCAAGAAAATGCTTAGAGAATTTATTCAATCGGTACAGACAATTTTAGCCTGTTAAGCTAAATGGAGGGCATTTTGGTCATTTTGCCTTCAGAGACGATTTTTGGCCAACTTGCCTAATTAAGTAAATAAATTATATGACATAAAATATAATTAAATATTGAAAAAAAAATTAATTAAAAATGAGTAAAGAAAGAAGAAAGAAAAAGAAAACAAAAATGAGATTAAATGCTAATTATGACATAAGCTTTAAGTAAAATGATGTAATTAAAATTTATTCCACCAATCATACTTAGACAAGCACATATAAAAAGACAAAAAAAAAAAAAAGAAATAAACCAAAAATTCATTCATCTTCTTCATTTCTTAAAATTTGGCCGAACCCACTTTTCCACCATTCCTCCATAGTCATTCTTCCAAGCTTCAATCTCCCTTGAAAACTCACTCTATTTTCCTAGCCATCTTCATTAAAATCTGTTGTCTAACCTTAATTATGAGCTTGGGAGCAAAAAGAAAAGGAGAAATAGAAGAATTCGAATTCTTGGAGTTAACTCAATTAAAGTTAGTGCCTAATCTCATTAACTCTTTTGTTTCATGCTTGATTTGGACTTAAGAAGAGTTGAAATTACTTGAAATAAAAAGAAAATGACAACTTTGTGAGGGATTAAATTTTCAGCAGCCATAAGAATTGATTGGATTTTGATGAAATGAAGGTTATACTTGTGGTTACAAGTGTTGATTAACAAGTGAATGTGATTAGCATGGTGATTTACATATGGGGTGCATAAATTAAAATTTTGATTTAGGGTTTGTGATCATGAATTAAGGCTTTGTGTAATTGTTGGAAATTGACCTAATTGAGCTTGTGTGTTGATCATTTGAAGTGCCATGTATGTCAATTGAAGTAAGGGAGTTGGTAGATTGAATATTGGGAGTGCTTCTCTTATGTAGGAAATTCGAACCTATGAGTCCAAGGTCTTGTTTGACCTATAAATGAAGTTGAGTGACTCCAATTGGTATGAGGCTAATTAAAGGTGAAACTAGACTCAAAATACCCCATTTTTCATGAAGAAACCCTGCTAAAATTCTATCCATAAGTTGACTAATTTGCTAGTCCAATCCAGATATCCCAACACTGAACCTAGAAAAATAACCCATGTTCATTTGGCCATAACTGTCTTTAGATAGGTCCAAATGACCTTAATTTCATACTATTGGAAAGTTTAGACATAGTACTACAACTTTAATTCAGAACACCAAGCCCAGAAATGCCTTTAACCTAATGAAATTATTGACTCAAATTAGGACACTAAACTGACCTGAACTATTCTGTCCAAAATTTTCTAGACATAGACTACCCGACCAGTTTTGGAAAAATGGCTATAACTTGGCCTATAAAAATTTAAATGCAATGAAACCAATGGCAAAAGTTTTATAAGACATAGGTCTACAATATTGATCTTTTGACCAAAACCCAAAACCCAAAGAAACTAAGTCAAATGGTTAGAAGAAATTAACACATTAAAACTTGGAGTTTGACCAATTCACAATTGACCCCAGAATAGTTTTTATAGCATATCTCCCAATAGAAAACTCTAATTAGGTTGAACCATACTGATCTGGAACCATAAGAAACAGGGCTCCAACTTTGTTTTAGACATTGTCCTCAAATTATGAACATAAGAACCCTAAAATAGAGGTCAAATTTACTGATCTAAACATGGACCCTGAAGACACAGGGTACTAGAGTCTAGGCCAATTAAATTGGTATAATTAATTCTAAAAAACTTGAAAAATTGTAATTAAAATTTTTGAGTGACTATAAGACATAGGGCAACAAATTATATGAAGAACGCTAAGCTTAAAAGTAACTACAACATGTCCAATTAAATTGGAAAAAGGTAATGCCAAAATTTGCCTAATTAAAGAGACAAAATTAGGAAATGAACCAGTTATGGTTATTTGACCATAACTTGAGCTACAAAACTCCAAATGGAGTGATTCAAAAAGGGAATTAAACTAGATACATAAAGGAACAACTTTCATGAAGAAAGTTTAGCCAAATTCTACTTTAGCATAGACCAATGGAACAGTAAACCTAGGACATAAAAACTGAATTTTTGAAAATGTTTTTAGGAGGCTTTGAATTGCAATTGGCAATCAATGCCAAAAAATATAGAACCCAAAATGTGGGATCTTAGTGCAATTGAAATTAACATACCTATTATATAAAAAAAAAAGTTAACATTTTGAGTAAATAATAATGTGAATAGTAACCCCAATGATTTAGGAAATAGTAAAATAAATTAGAGAAGCTATTATGATCATTAATGTATAATGTGATTAATGAATTTAAATTCTTGAAGTTGAGTGACTCTAGGATTTAGGGAAATTTTAATTAAATTTGAAATCCATGAAATATTCATGGATTACTTGTAATATGAATGATAAGTTATATAAATAGTGTAATGAATAAATGAATCATATTAATGTATGAATGAGACACTAGTTCTTATTATTGTAGAAAGGAAAATATTTAGATGTATAAATGGTACATGAAAATTGATTGATGTGAATTGAAATTATCATAGATGGTATGATGAATTGCATAAAGTTTGTAGGAATAAGATTTCCATATTTATGCTTTTGCTATGAATAAAAACTAAAATACTATAAATTATAATCGAAATATTTAATAAAATAATGGTATAATGTGTCCATGTATTGCCTAGACACGTGTGCCGGATTGGATAGATTGGCATGCCAATAGGGTATTATTTTAGCAGTATTGTGAAAGGCTTTATGCCTGTATTCATGGCCTTATGCCCGCACTCATGGCTTTACGCCCGTACTCATGGCTTTTATGCCCGATTATGTGTTATCATAGCTTTTTAGCCATACTGACTGCATACGTGGTTGACGTTCCGTGTCCCATGGTATGACGACCAGAGGCACCATTGTGTCCAGTGCCAACGACCCATTATCCAGTTTAGTCAGCCTGTCATAGGTTACCTGGGCAGTGAAAATTATTGAAATTATTTAAGCATATTAGCAATTAAAAACATTAGAAAGTATTAAATAAAATGTGAAAAAGAGATTAGCAATAGAAACATAACAAAAATACAATTTGCAGAATAGTAAAGAGACCTCAAATACAATATTCCTATAATAAAATGTATATTGAATATTATTACTGTAAGGCTATAAACTCAGTACTTCCAAAGAGGAACGAATTAGCATGTAAGATAGTTAATACTAAAAACATCAAAGTAAATCAAATTGATTAGCATGTAAGATAGTTAATACTAAAAACATCAAAGTAAATCAAATTGATTCCTGAATATTTAAATTATGCTCTATTCTTTCTTTATTTGTATATATTATTTTATTGTTATATTATTACACCACTAAGCAGCAATGCTTAGCGCGATGGATTTGTTTCCTCGTGCAGGTACTGAAGCAAAAACCCAGTGGACAATTGACTGGGATTTTTGGAGTCCAGATCTGCAGAAGTGTCAAAAGTGTTTAAGGTTATTACCTCCTCAACAATGAATGTAGCTAGGGCCCATGTAGATCACATTATGTATTTTGTATGTAAAAATATTTCGTATGTTGTAATGTAAATTAAGAATTTATAAGTAATATTTATGTGATGTAAATTAATAAATTGATTAGTTTATATGTAATTAATTTATATATCATGTAAATTATGAAATTATGTAAATTAATGAATATGTATGGAAATGAATGAATTTGTACAAATGTGTATGTGATTTGCAAGAATTGAATGTGAGATGACAATGATGAGTATGAATGAGATTTTCATTGAAAATATATTATCGAAAATTTCAAGCAGGTGAATAGTAAATCACGTCAAATGATAATAAAATAAGGAAAACTCAGTTGGTTTCTCCATCGAAAAATAATTGATATTAAAATAAAACGAGTTCAATATTTTTAAAGAAATAAAGTAAGATAAGTTAGGATGCTCCGGCACCCAGTGTGACATGCTTTGCTCGGCTACACTATAGATGGGTGAGGGGTGTTACAGGTTTAGTGTTTGATGACTTGTTAGGGTTAAATTCCCTATCATAAGATAATTTATCTCATGGACCCTTCTTTGGTTCAATCTTTGTATCTTACTTTTTCCTATTCATAAAATCAGTTTGTAGCCACTGTTTGGCCACACTTCCTTCATGGAAGTTGTTCCTCTATGTCTTATCTTTATTTTCCTTTTTGAATTATGTCAATTTGATTTTTAGAATTCAAGTTATAGTCGAGTAACTATAACTAACTCATTTCCAGATTCTGGTTCCTTAACTAGGCAACTTGTGGACTTAAAGTTTACCTAATTAATGGAACATGTTGCTATCACTTTTAGGCATGGTGATCTTCATAAAAATTGTTGCCCTATGTCTTATTATCATTGAGAAATTTTTATCACAATTTTTCAAGTTTTTTGGAATTATTTATGGCCAATTAACTGACCTAGGTTCATATACCCTGTGCCAACAGGGGCTCTGTTTAGGACAGTGATTGTAGGTCACTTTTTGAGGTTCTTACAAGCATAATTTGAGGAAGGCCTATGAAATAAAGTTGTAGTCCTGTTTCTTAGGTTTTTGGAAAGTTATGTCTCATCTCAATTGGATTTTTCTAGCAGGAGTTATGACTAAAAGACTGTTCTGGGGTCAAGTGAAGTTTGGTCAGATAATAGGTTTTGATGCAGTGATTTGTTCTAACTATTTGACCTAGTTCTCTTGATTTCTGGGTTTTGGTCAAAATACCAATTTTGTAGGCCTATGTCTTATGGACATTTTTCCAATAGTTTTATTACATTTGAGTTCTTGTAGACCAAGTTATGGCCATTTTGCCAAACTTGATCGGGTGAGTTTATGTCCAGTAGTTTCTGGACAACCTAATTCTGGGCAATTTTATAACCCAAATTGGGCCAGGAATTTGGTTTGGTTTTTGGCATTTATGGGTTCAGTGGTCATGAAAATTGTAGCCCTATCTAAGCTTTCCAATGGCATCAAATTCAGGTCATTTGAACCAGTATAGAGGGAGTTATGACCAAATGAATATGTACTATTCATTTGGTCATTTTCTAGGTTTTGTGCAGGGTCATCTGGATTTGGGCAGTGTTTAGGTCAAGTTTTTGACAAAACTTGGGCATGGTGTCTGCATGAAAAATGGGCTATTTTGAGTCTAATTTCACCTCCAGTTGGCCTCATACCAATTGGAGCCACACATTTTCAGTTATGGTTCAACAAACACACTAGACTCATTGAGTCCCAACCTACAAAAAAATAACACTCCCAAAATTCATTTTCCTCCATCTTCCTTACTTCAATTTGCATACATAATACTTCAATTTGGCAACAAATAGTCTCAACTAAGTAAATCTCAATAATTACACAATAATCCTCAAATCATGTATATAAACCCTAGTTTCAAAGTTTCAATTTCATATATGTCTATGCAAATCAATTCTAACATATAATACCTTGTTAATTCACTTCCCTAACTAAATTAAAACTATCAAAATCATCAATTTCATGCTTCATCTAGGGCTACCGAAATTCAAGGGATTCTTTCCTTAAGATTTTCTTTTTAATTTCTTGAAATTTATACTTGGCTAAACATGCTTTTCATGTTTAATGAAGTGAAAGAGATGGATTAGTGCACTAACCTTACTTGAACTTCCCAAACTTCAACTTTCTTGCTTCTTAGTACTATCAATAGCTTCCTTATGGAGTGAGCTAAATTTTTAATGAAGTGAGCTATGGGTTTTAATAGGTAAATGAAGAGGAAATCAAGCTTTAAAGCTTGACAATAATGGTGGAAAAATGGAGGAACCAGCAGGCCATGGGAGAGAAAGAGAGAGAGAGAAGAAGTGGAGAAGAAAGGTTGGTGGGGGTTTGTCTCTAGTGGTATTTATATATTCTAATTTTTGTACTTTAAATTTTTTTATTTTTCCTAAGCCTTTTTCTTTTCTTTTCTTCTTTTCTTCTTTTTTTCTTTTCTAATTCAATTCATAAGTTTTAATTCTTATTAATTATTTTAATTCTCTCAAATTTTAAATTTGACATGTAGGTCAAAATTCACCTCTATGGGTGAAATGACCAAAATAACCTTCATGGTGCATATCGGGTTATTTTTATTATTTTTGTATCAATTAATAAATTCTATTAAATTTTATTTTATTTTCTCTAAATTTTTTCTATATTTTCGTAACATCTATTCCATCAATTTATGCCTCCTCACTATAGTTTATGTTAGTTCCAAACATTCTGACTGTCCAAACAGACATTAGTCATCATAACAGTAAAATGTGCGGATTGCCTACGGTGAGGGCATTACAGCTTCAGTCAAACATCTCTTCAATTCATCAAAACTCTGTTGACATTTATCCGTCCACTGAAATTTCACATCTTTTTGAAGTAACTTAGTCAAGGGAGATGCTAACATGGAAAATCCCTTAACAAAACGGCAATAGTATCCAGCTAAACCCAGAAAACTACCGCTGTTTTGTTAAGGGATTTTCCATGTTAGTATCTCCCCTGAACAGGAGCATTGGTTAACCCAAATGCCGGGTGGCTTCCAATTAAGGATAGCTTCAATCTTACTGGGATCCACCTTAATGCCTTAAGCTGACACAATATGCTCCAAGAAAGAAATCCCTTTCAGCCAAAATTCACATTTTGATAATTTAGCATACAACTGCTTCTCCCTTAAAGTCTGTAGCACAATTCTTAGGTGCCTATCATGCTCTTCTGCATTCCTCGAATATACCAAGATGTCATCAATAAACACAACTACAAATAGATTAAGGTAGGACCTGAAGATACTGTTCATCAGGTCCATGAATGCAACCGAAGCATTGTTTAACCCGAATGGCATAACCAGAACTCATAGTGGCCATATTGAGTTCTAAAAGCAGTTTTTGGGATACTCTGCTCTTGCACCCTCAACTGATAATATCCCAATCTCAAGTCAATTTTGGAGAACATAGCTGCATCCTTCAACTGATCAAATAAATCATCTATGTGGGCCAACGGATATCTGTTCTTTATTGTCACGTTATTCAGCTGTCTGTAGTTAATACATGGATGGAGAGTGCCATCTTTCTTCTTAACAAACAACACTGGTGCTCCCCAAGGTGACACACTAGGGTGAATAAAGCCCTTATCAAGCAATTCTTGTAGCTGCATCTTCAACTCCTTTAACTCGACAGGTGCCATTCTGTAAGGTGTAATAGAGATTGGGTCCACACTAGGCATAACCTCTATTTCAAAGTACACCTCTCTTTCTAGAGGTAACCCTGGCAATTCTTCAGAAAACACATCTAGAAAGTCACATACTGTAGGAATATTCATCACTGTGAGACTCTCTACTTGGGTGTTTATCACATGAGCCAAATATGCTTCACACCCCTTTTTGATCATTTTTCTAGCTAGTGCAGCTGAAATGAGATTTGATGACAATAATTGTCTCTCCCCTGTTACTAGTATGCCCTAGAGCATATCATTTAGTATGTATCTTGTACATATTTTTATTAATAAAAGGCATTTCCACTTTTCCATTTACATAATATATTTATGTGTAATAGAAAAGGTCTATTGATATTTTGTTAGAAATATTATTCTTAAGTTGTTAAGAATATGAGTGACAATATTTCTAGCACGAAGTATCATAAATAGGTTCACAATCGAGGATACTTCATAATAAGTACATGACTTATCCAGAAAGATTGTATTCATGTTTGTTCTCAAGTTATTTATATGAGATATAAATAAGATGGAATGGTGAGTCTCATGCCATATAACAAATATGATAGGCACTTATAAATGATAAGTAGGCTGAACCAGTGACACTTATGACAAGCACATGGAGTTTACTCTTGTCAATGTTTTGTCATAAATCATATCAGTGCATATAATCTTTAGACCTGAGATAGCACAGTTATCTTGTATATAGGTAGTTTGAGTTTGATACTGCTTTCATACTTGTACTGTGTATGGGTATATGGGCATGTGTTGGCTCCTACTAGTTATATATGGAGGTAGGTGTTGATCAAGATGGAATCTGTTCCTCTAAGTAAATAGAGATAAAATCCTATGTTCATTTAATTGTTCTTGATGTTTCAAGTTCCTGGCCAGGACAGATAGATTTATTCAGAAAAGAGTTTCTGATGAGAAAATCTTTTTAATCAAGAACTGGAATTAAAAGAGAACATAATATTCATAGCAAATGGAGTTTGACATAAACCATGACTCTAGCTTGCGTTGGGATTTTGTAACAGAGAGATTCTAGTGCATGGTAACTTATGATCATAGATTCATTTAAGGTAAACCTTATTACTAATTGGGTGGCCATGGCATGCTATGCTAGGTGTTAACCATGGTCTATGAGGTTCATAAAATGATTTAGAGAAATCATTTATGGTAAGAAAGAGTTTTGATGATATTAAGAGTTGATATCATGTCTCATTGCCAATTAGTGATGAGCCTAGTAAGTCACACACATACACAAGTTATCACCCATTTAAATATGATTTAATTAATTAATTAAAGAGTTTAATTGATTAATTAAATAGGTTTGGTTTGCAATTAGATTGCAAAGTCCCTAGCATGACTTGAAACCAAATCTAGATTATTGGATGTATAATATAAGTTAAATTTATATTTAAAGTGTTTAAATATGAATTTAATTAAGGAGAAATTAATTAATAGAGATTAATTAATTAATTTATATTTGATATAAATTAATTAGAAGAAGAAAATAATTATTTTGGGTTAAGAACTTAAAATTAAGACACAGGGGCATTTTGGTCATTTTGCAGTGTGACACGTGGCACCATGAGATGGTGACACATGGCATAACACATAAGCTTGCTAAATGTTTTTTAATCATGTAAGATGATTAAAATCAAGATTACATATAGGTTTGACACTTGGCACAATGTGATTGGGTCACTTAAACCTAGAGCTAATAAAAGGGTGACATGTGGCAAGGGTTTAATGTGTTAACCTAGCTATTTAAGTGTTGTTATGAGAAAATAAAATACAACCAGCAGCCACACTCCTTTGTCATGCCACTTTGAGGGTTTTCATCTCTTCTTCTTCATCTCTTATCAATTCAAAGAGATTAGCCATCAATCTCTTGAATTAAAGAACACTAGAAATTGTTTCTAGTGTCCTGTTTACATCTTTAATCTCTTAAAAGGCAGAACTTGATTTTCTAATTAATAGAAAAAAGCTTAGAAGCTATTCAAGGGCTGCCATAGGTGTTCTTGGTGTGGACAAGCTAGAGGGACAACATCTGGTGTCCTGAAGACGAATCTCAAAGGCACAGACACGCTGCAGTGCATCAAGAGGTTAGTGTAATCGTTCTTGATTTAATCTAGGGTTCTAAAATTAATCTGATTAATTTTAAAATCTTAAATGGCAAATACAGATCCAAAAACATATTAAAAGAGTTTTAATATGTTGTTTATCATTGAAATCAAATAGATAAAAATAAATCTTGCATGATGCATGTGACCCTAGGTGAAAATTTTTGAATTTAATGGTATAAACTTGTGTTTTTCACTATTCCGTTCCTTCAATTGGTATCAGAGCCACTATATTTGCCATTTAGATTGATGTTTATATGATTTAATTGTGTGTTTGATCATGAGATCAAAAGTGTATTATTGGATTGCAAGAAGTTCAAGGAGGTCAAGAGCATTGGTGGGACCAGTGGGAGGAATTCAAGATCAAGTGTTGATTATGTACTCCTTCAGCAACTCTTGTAAAATGAATGAATGAAATGCACCTAGGAATGCCCTGATTCAATTCTTGGTGGCTCAGAATTGAATCCCTTAGAAAGTCCACGATCATACCATATTTACTGCTTATCCATGAATGCATGAGATGTATGGGAATGTACGCAATTATATGATATATGCATGCTAAATGGATAATGTGCAAAGTGAGACCTTAATAGTAATTAGAATGACCATAAAATCTTCCAAACAAATGATTAAGTTGGAAATGCTATAATTAAAGTAATTATAACATAGGCCCTCCATTGGGGCAATTATTTTAAGAAATTTTAAATAGTTGCATAAGATGCAATTTATTTAAGAGATTTTCTTAAGAATAATTGTTAAGCATGAGATGTTGTAAATATGTAAATGGTTTAGTGGCCAATATTGGATGTACCTGAGGACATTAAAATTATTTGCATAATTACTGGCTCAATGGGATCAACTTAACTAATGCAAGATAAGTCAATAATGGATGTACCTGAGATTTTGAGCATTAGGGGCTAGGTAAAGGATTGATGGGCAAAGAGTTGCTCACTTATAGTTTATTGTAATTCCAATATTGGATGTACCTGAGGATGATCAATAGAATTATAAGAATTCAATCACCCACTAGAAATCCATCCAACTAGGATTTCCGTTTTCTACTTTGGAAGTGTAGGATTCGCTAAGTTAGTGGGAGGACCAATTTGATTAAAAGACCATAATCATATTTGGTTAATTACATGATACATTTACTAATTAATCTGGTTATTTCTGCAATTAATTTTCTGATAATAATGAGCACAGAACAACCACCACCATCCAATATCCTTGCAAGCATACTTGATCACAATAGATTGACAGGACCTAATCTATCTGATTAGCTAAGAAATTTGAAACTTGTCCTGAACCTTGAACATATAGGATATATTCTAGATTCAAATGTTCCTGGTCCCTTACCTCCAGAGGCCACACAAGAGGAACATGAAACTTTGGACAAGTGGAAGGAGTATGATATGAGAGCTAAGTGTTACATGCTTGCTTCCATGAGTAATGAGTTACAGAAGCAACATGAGAACATGCAGAGTGCGAGTGAGATCCTCCTTCACCTACAAGAGTTGTATGGTGAGCACAGCAGGAATGCTAGGTATGAGATATCTAGACAGCTATTCCGTGTGAGGATGTCTGAGGGACAGAATGTTGGGGATCATGTCCACAAGATGATTCGGCTGATTGAGCAGTTGGAACATCTTGACTTCAACATGGATTTCCAACTACAGACGGATTTGATCCTTCAGTCCCTTCCTGAGTCTTTTGGGAATTTTGTGACAAATTTCCATATGACTAAACAGGAATGCACCTTAGCTGGTTTACTCAACATGCTGGTTATTGCCCAAAAGAATATGCCAGGCAATAAAGGAAAAGAGGTAGCTTTGGTTGCATCTTCTTCTACTGGAAAGTCCAACAAGAAGAAGGGCAATAAGAAAAAGAAACCTCAGATTCCTGGTCCTTCCAAGAAAATAGCTAAACAGAAAGGGAAGACCAAAGCTGACAAAGGCAAAGGAAAGTGTTTCCA
This sequence comes from Hevea brasiliensis, assembly GCF_030052815.1. NCBI lineage: Eukaryota > Viridiplantae > Streptophyta > Magnoliopsida > Malpighiales > Euphorbiaceae > Hevea > Hevea brasiliensis. The sequence goes on along the minus strand of NC_079496.1, from coordinate 64,765,980 downwards.
CTGCCAACAGGACAATGTTTCCATTGCCAACAGGAAAGTGTTTCCATTGCCAGTAAGAAAGTGTTTCCACTGGCCAGAGTATAGCAATCTAAAAGAATGCAATGCCATGGTGAAAACCAACTCAAGTTCAAAATATATTTGGCACTTAAGGTTATGTCATGTTGCAGAATATAGGATTGCAAAACTGGAGAAAATGGGGATTCTATCCTCATTGGGCTCTGAGCCTACTCCAACTTGTGAATCCTGCCTTCAGGGCAAAATGACTAGATCACCCTTTATTGGACAAGGGCTAAGAGCTGAAAATATTTTGGGGCTAATACATAGTGATGTATGTGGTCCATTTAAAGAAATGGCTAGAGGGGGCTTTTATTATTTTATTATCTTTACTGATGATAAATCAAGATCTGGGTATTTGTATTTGATGAAATACAAACATGAATCTTTTGAAAAGTTCAAAGAATTTAAATCTGAAGTAGAAAATCAAACAGGAAAGAGTATTAGAGCTCTTCGTTCAGATCGTGGAGGTGAATATTTGAGTATTGAATTTGATGAATACTTGAGAGAGCATGGCATTGTTTCTCAGCTGACTTCTCCAGGAACGCCACAGTTGAATGGTGTATCTGAAAGGAGAAATCGTATCCTATTGGATATGGTACGTAGTATGATGAGCTATACTGATATGCCAATCTTCTTTTAGGGATTTGCATTAGAATCAGCTTTGTATATTCTAAGTAGGATTCCATCAAAATCAGTTTCTTCCACACCTTATGAGATATGGCATGGAAGAAAACCAAGTCTTAAGCATGTTAAGATTTGGGGTTGTCCAGCTTATATCAAAAAGCTGAACACTGATAAATTGGAGACCAGATCAGAAAACGTCGATTTGTTGGATATCCAAAAGATAGTTTTGGATATTATTTTTATTTGCCTACTTCACAAAAGGTTGTGATAAGTAGAGATGCCACATTTCTTGAACAAAAGTTTGTTCAAGAAGGAGGCAAAGGAAGGCAAATAGAGTTAGAACTAGAGAATTCTGACCAACCAACAGATCAGATGGATATAGATCCATCTAGTCAACCAATACCCGTTGATGAAACATCTACAGCTGTTCCTCGTAGAACAACCAGGGTATCTCACCCACCAGTGAGATATGGTTTTCTTCATGAAGAAGAACAAGAGTTGTCTACTCATGAAGAAGTAGATCATGGAGATGATCCACTTACCTATGAAGAAGCTATATCAGATATAGACTCTTCAAAATGGATTGATGCTATGAAATCCGAGATTGATTCTATGTATAAGAATCAAGTTTGGGATCTTGTTGACCCACCTGAAGGTATTATACCTATAGGGAACAAATGGGTTTTCAAGAAGAAAATTGGTTCTGATGGAAAGGTAGAGACCTATAAGGCAAGGCTAGTAGCAAAAGGGTTTCGCCAAAGGCAAGGAATCGACTATGAGGAGACTTTCTCGCCTGTTGCCATGCTTAAATCAATTAGGATTTTATTAGCAATAGCTGCATACTATGATTATGAGATTTGGCAGATGGATGTCAAAACAGCTTTTCTCAATGGATACATTGAAGAAAACATTTTCATGGAACAACCTAGGGGATTAGAATCCCAAGATGGTTCCAAGGTATGCAAGCTAAAGCGATCCATTTATGGGTTGAAACAAGCTTCGAGGAGTTGGAACATCCGTTTTGATGAAGCCATTAAATCCTTTGGTTTTATCAAAAATGAGGATGAGCCATGTGTATATAAGAAAGTTAGTGACAGTGCTATCACTTTCCTTGTCTTATATGTGGATGACATACTGTTGATGGGTAATGACACAGGTATGTTGACGACTATAAAGGTATGGTTGTCAAATACATTCTCCATGAAAGACTTAGGGAGGCAACCTATATTCTTGGGATTCGCATCTATAGAGATAGAGCGAAAAGAATAATTAGTTTATCCCAAAGTCTATACTTTGAAAAAGGTGTTAAAGAGGTTTAACATGCTTGATTCCAAGAGAGGATTGTTACCAGTGAGACATGGTATCCATCTTTCTAAAGAGATGTCTCCAAAGACACCTGAAGAAAGAGATAAGATGGCCAGGATTCCATATGCTTCAGCTATTGGAAGTTTAATGTATGCAATGTTGTGTACTAGGCCGGATATTACATATGCTGTTACTTTGACTAGCAGGTATCAATCCAATCTAGGTTTGGAACACTGGATAGCTGTCAAGAATATCCTTAAGTACTTGAGAAGAACTAAGGATTTATTCTTGATTTATGGAGGTGGAGACTTGCAATTGGATGGTTATACTGATTCTGATTTCCAATCAGATATCGATGATAGAAAGTCTACCTCTGGATATGTGTTCATTTGTAATGGAGGTGCAGTCAGTTGGAAGAGTTCCAAACAGAGCATGACTGCAGATTCCACTACAGAGGTTGAGTATATTGTCGCATCGATGCCGCAGGAAGTTGTTTGGATAAAGAAGTTCGTGATAGAACTTACAGTAGTTCCTTCCATTGAGTCAGCAGTTCCACTACACTGTGACAACAATGGAGCAGTCATACAGGCTAAGGAACTAAGGTCTCACCCAAAATCTAAACACATAAAAAGGCACTACCACATTATCAGAGATATAGTTGGGTAAGGTGATATAGCCATGCAGAAAATAGCATCAGCTGAAAATCCAGCTGATCCATTCACTAAGCCTATGTCACAGACTCAGTTAGACCGACATCTTGAGAAGATAGGTCTAAGATATTGTAATGAATGGCTCTAGTGCTAGTGGGAGATTGTTAGTAGTATGCCCTAGAGCATATCATTTAGTATGTATCTTGTACATATTTTTATTAATAAAAGGCATTTCCACTTTTCCATTTACATAATATATTTATGTGTAATAGAAAAGGTCTATTGATATTTTGTTAAAAATATTATTCTTAAGTTGTTAAGAATATGAGTGACAATATTTCTAGCACGAAGTATCATAAATAGGTTCACAATCGAGGATACTTCATAATAAGGACATGACTTATTCAGAAAGATTGTATTCATGTTTGTTCCCAAGTTATTTATATGAGATATAAATAAGATGGAATGGTGAGTCTCATGCCATATAACAAATATGATAGGCACTTATAAATGATAAGTAGGCCGAACCAGTGACACTTATGACAAGCACATGGAGTTACTTCTTGTCAATGTTTTGTCATAAATCATATCAGTACATATAATCTTTAGACCTGAGATAGCACAGTTATCTTATATATAGGTAGTTTGAGTTTGATACTGCTTTCATACTTGTACTGTGTATGGGTATATGGGCATGTGTTGGCTCCTACTAGTTATATATGGAGGTAGGTGTTGATCAAGATGGAATCTGTTCCTCTAAGTAAATAGAGATAAAATCCTATGTTCATTTAATTGTTCTTGATGTTTCAGGTTCCTGGCCAGGACAGATAGATTTATTCAGAAAAGAGTTTCTGATGAGAAAATCTTTTTAATCAAGAACTAGAATTAAAAGAGAACATAATATTCATAGCAAATGGAGTTTGACATAAACCATGACTCTAGCTTGCGTTGGGATTTTGTAACAGAGAGATTCTAGTGCATGGTAACATATGATTATAGATTCATTTAAGGTAAACCTTATTACTAATTGGGTGGCCATGGCATGCTATGCTAGGTGTTAACCATGGTCTATGAGGTTCATAAAATGATTTAGAGAAATCATTTATGGTAAGAAAGAGTTCTGATGATATTAAGAGTTGATATCATGTCTCATTGCCAATTAGTGATGAGCCTAGTAAGTCACACACATACACAAGTTATCACCTATTTAAATATGATTTAATTAATTAATTAAAGAGTTTAATTGATTAATTAAATAGGTTTAGTTTGCAATTAGATTGCAAAGTCCCTAGCATGACTTGAAACCAAATCTAGATTATTGGATGTATAATATAAGTTAAATTTATATTTAAAGTGTTTAAATATGAATTTAATTAATGAGAAATTAATTAATAGAGATTAATTAATTAATTTATATTTGATATAAATTAATTAGAAAAAGAAAATAATTATTTTGGGTTAAGAACTCAAAATTAAGACACAGGGGCATTTTGGTCATTTTGCAGTGTGACACGTGGCACCATGAGATGGTGACACATGGCATAACACATAAGCTTGCCAAATGTTTTTTAATCATGTAAGATGATTAAAATCAAGATTACATATAGGTTTGACACTTGGCACAATGTGATTGGGTCACTTAAACCTAGAGCTAATAAAAGGGTGACATGTGGCAAGGGTTTAATGTGTTAACCTAGCTATTTAAGTGTTGTTATGAGAAAATAAAATACAACCAGCAGCCACACTCCTTTGTCACGCCACTTTGAGGGTTTTCATCTCTTCTTCTTTATCTCTTATCAATTCAAAGAGATTAGCCATCAATCTCTTGAATTAAAGAACACTAGAAATTATTTCTAGTGTCCTGTTTACATCTTTAATCTCTTAAAAGGCAGAACTTGATTTTCTAATTAATAGAAAAAAGCTTAGAAGCTATTCAAGGGCTGCCATAGGTGTTCTTGGTGTGGACAAGCTAGAGGGACAACATCTGGTGTCCTGAAGACGAATCTCAAAGGCGCACACGCAGTTGCATCAAGAGGTTAGTGTAATCGTTCTTGATTTAATCTAGGGTTCTAAAATTAATCTGATTAATTTTAAAACCTTAAATGGAAAATACAGATCCAAAAACATATTAAAAGAGTTTTAATATGTTGTTTATCATTGAAATCAAATAGATAAAAATAAATCTTGCATGATGCATGTGACCCTAGGTGAAAATTTTTGAATTCAATGGTATAAACTTGTGTTTTTCACGCTTCCGTTCCTTCATCCCCATGTATAACCACATCACCATACTAAGGGAGCCAAAAGTGACTGTCTTGAGTCTACAGTCAATCATTGCATGATGCTTGGCTAACCAATCCATGCCCAAGATAATATTATAATCTTTAAAGGGCATTTCAATCAAGTCAGATACGAATGTGTGTCCTTGGATCACCAAAGAACAATCCTTATACATTCTGTTGACCTTGACCTCTTGTCCTGACGGACTAGTTACTAGCACCTCAAAATCCATTTTCACATAAGGGACAGCAAGATAGCCAATGATGCTAGCACTAACATAAAAATGGGTGGAACCTGGATCAAACAATACAAACACATCTTGATCAAGAATAAAAAATGTACCAGTAACTATATCAGAAGTTTTAGCCTCTTCTCACTTCGTCATGGTGTATACCCTAGCCAGTGCACCACTCTGCTCAGGCTGATTAACTATGGCCTGACTACTGGAAGTACTACCTCTACCTCTACCTCGGCCTCTGCTAACTGTCTGTGAACCTCTGGAGGCAAAACTCTGAACTAAACATTCAGCTATAGTAGGTGGCCCAGATCTGCGAGCACTAACGCAGTCCCTGGCAAAATGTCCAGTCCCACCACAGTTATAACAGGCTCTGATGGCTTTATAACAAACCCCTCCATGTACTCTTCCACAGATTTCACAAGTATGGCCTGTTCCTCTAGATGTCTGCTGGCTAGGTTGGGGTGGCTTATGTCCTAATGATCTACCTTTATCGGACTTGTGTGAGCTAGATCCTCCAAAGTGCTTTCTCTTTCCTGACCCATTATCAGGAGCTTGATCAGTACTCTTTCCAATTTTCTCTTTCTCTTCTGAACCCTTTTAGATGCCCCTTCCATTTCAATTCTTTCTAGTTCCAATGCTTGAAATATCAATTCAGAGAAGTTTTCATGTCTGAACCCCGCTACTTGCATCCTCAAACTGGGCTTCAAACTGGCCTTAAATCGATTACATCGATCTCTAGTCTTTGTAAGCAAGTTCCTCGAATAGTGACTTAATCTAGAGAAGTCTCTCTCATACTCAGCCATGTATTTATTCCCTTGCTTCAAGCTCAAAAACTCTTGCAATTTCATGTCAACATAAGCACCGGGGACCCATTTCTATCTGAATTCCCTCAAAAAATTCAACCAAGTTAGAACAGGGGGCTCCACTAAACTATGGGGGATGGTCTTCTACCACTTATATGCATCCCCATGTAGCAAAGAAACAGAGTATTCAAACTTGAGTTCTTCTATGTAATGTAACTTCTTAAATACTCTCTCAATTCTTTCAATCCACTGTTCAGCTTCTAGTGGATCCACTGTTCTCTTAAATTCAGTAGCCCCAAATTTCATCAATTTATCATATTGCCTGGCTGGAGGCTTTGATTGCACTGCTGGTGCTTGGGTTTGGGCTTGGGCTTGTGTTGGCAGGTTTTCAGCCATTTATTGAAATAGTGCAGCCATTTGCTAAGCAAACTGAGCAGGAAACTGCGGCATTGGAGGAGCTGGAGTGGTTGATCCACTCACATTCTGGAGAGCTGGGGCTTCCCTCGGTGCCTCAGCCTCAATAGATTGCTCAACGGAATGATCTCCTTCTTCTATTCCGATTCAAAAAGATTATCTACTCCCTGACAATAAACACAAGGAGTATTATCTCTATTAATTCATATTCATGATGTAAATGTTAGTAGTATGCCCTAGAGCATATCATTTAGTATGTATCTTGTACATATTTTAATAATAAAAGGCATTTCTACTTTTCCGTTTACATAATATATTTATGTGTAATAGAAAAGGTCCATTGATATTTTGTTAGAAATATTATTCTTAAGTTGTTAAGAATATGAGTGACAATATTTCTAGCACAAAGTATCATAAATAGGTTCACAATCGAGGATACTTCATAATAAGGACATGACTTATCCAGAAAGATTGTATTCATGTTTGTTCCCAAGTTATTTATATGAGATATAAATAAGATGGAATGGTGAGTCTCATGCCATATAACAAACATGATAGGCACTTATAAATGATAAGTAGGCCGAACCAGTGACACTTATGACAAGCACATGGAGTTTACTCTTGTCAATGTTTTGTCATAAATCATATCAGTGCATATAATCTTTAGACCTGAGATAGCACAGTTATCTTGTATATAGGTAGTTTGAGTTTGATACTGCTTTCATACTTGTACTATGTATGGGTATATGGGCATGTGTTGGCTCCTGCTAGTTATATATGGAGGTAGGTGTTGATCAAGATGGAATCTGTTCCTCTAAGTAAATAGAGATAAAATCCTATGTTCATTTAATTGTTCTTGATGTTTCAAGTTCCTGCCAGACAGATAGATTTATTCGTAAAAGAGTTTCGATGAGAAAATCTTTTAATCAAGAACTGAATTAAAAGAGAACATAATAATCATAGCAAAAGTATTTTTACATAAACAATGACTCAATCTAGAGTTGTGATTTTGTAACAGAGAGATTCTAGTGCATGGTAACATATGATTATAGGTTCATTTAAGGTAAATCTTATTACTAATTGGGTGGCCATGGCATGCTATGCTAGGTGTTAACCATGGTCTATGAGGTTCATAAAATGATTTAGAGAAATCATTTATGGTAAGAAAGAGTTCGATGATATTAAGAGTTGATATCATGTCTCATTGCCAATTAGTGATGAGCCTAGTAAGTCACACACATACACAAGTTATCACCTATTTAAATATGATTTAATTAATTAATTAAAGAGTTTAATTGATTAATTAAATAGATTTGGTTTGCAATAAAATTGCAAAGTCCCTAGCATGACTTGAAACCAAATCTAGATTATTGGATGTGTAGTATAAATTAAATTTGTATTTAAAGTGTTTAAATATGAATTTAATTGATGAGAAATTAATTAATAGAGATTAATTAATTAATTTATATTTGATATAAATTAATTAGAAGAAGAAAATAATTATTTTGGGTTAAGAACTCAAAATTAAGACATTGTGGGCATTTTGGTCATTTTGCAGTGACACATGGCACCATGAGATGGTGACACATGGCATAACACATAAGCTTGCCAAATATTTTTAATCATGTAAGATGATTAAAATCAAGATTAAATATAGGTTTGACACTTGGCACAATGTGATTGGGTCACTTAAACCTAGAGCTAATCAAAAGGTGACATGTGGCTAGGGTTTAATGTGTTAACCTAGCTATTTAAGTGGGGTTATGAAAAGAAAACACAACCAGCAGCCTCTCCTCTCATATGTCACGCCACTTTGAGCCTCTCCAGCTATTTCTCTTCATCTCTCATCAATTCAAAGAGATTAGCCATCAATCTCTTGAATTAAGAACACTAGAAATTGTTTCTAGTGTCCTGTTTGCATCTCTAATCTCTTAAAAGGCAGAACTTGAATTTCTAATTAATAGAAAAGGCTTTAGAAGCTGTTCAAGGGTTGCAATAGGTGTTCTTGGTGTGGACATGCTAGATGGACAACATCCGGTGTCCTCAAGACGAATCTCAAAGGCAGACACGCAAAGACATCAAGAGGTTAGTGTAATCGTTCTTGATTTAATCTAGGTTCTAAAATTAATCTGATTAATTTTAAAATCTTAAATGGCAAATACAGATCCAAAAACATATTAAAAGAGTTTTAATATGTTGTTTATCATTGAAATTAAATAGATAAAAATAAATCTTGCATGGTGCATGTGACCCTAGGTGAAAATTTTTGAATTCAATGGCATAATCTTGTGTTTTTCACGCCTGCCTTCAATTGGAATCAGAGCCACTATATTTGCCATTTAGAGTGTTGATTATATAATTTAATTGTGTGTTTGATCATGAGATCAAGAGATTCATTGCTGGTTTGATCATGAGATGTGGCGTCACACATGGAGAAGCCACCATTGGTGGCCGCAACAATGGTTCCATGGGTGATTCAAGGTTTGGCTTTTAATTCTGCAATTGTTGTATGATCTAAGGCCTATTCTTTGACTAATTAAAGTGTTTAATTAGTTGTTTTAATCACACAATTAAATTATGATTCAAATCAGAATTTTAAAAATGTTTGAATGTGATTCAAATCTGAATTTTAAAAGTTGTTTGAATGAGATTCAAATCTGAATTTTTAAAGTTGTTTGAATCATATTTAAATCTGATTTTTTAAAATTGATTCAATAAAATTCAGATCTGATTTTTTAAAAAATGTTTGAATGTGATTCAAATCTGAATTTTTGAAGTTGTTTGAATGTGATTCAAATCTGAATTTTTAAATTTGTTTGAATGAGATTCAAATCTGAATTTTTAAATTTATTTGAATCATATTAAAATCTGGAATTTTAAGTTGAATATGAGATATTCAATTTAATTTAAAGTATGTATGTTTTATTTAATTGTTAAATAGTGATATGCATGATGGATGATCATGGACTATAAAAGACCAATGTGATTGGATTTATTTCTTTTATGTTTCTTTGGGATTGTAAATTAATTAATTTATTTTAATTTATTTTGGGCATGTATTATTAAGTTTGTAATATTTTTGGGTTGTAATTTCATTTATTTAAGTTCTTGTAAATTCGCCTTGGTATGCCAAGGATTACTATGTAATATTGGATTGTAAGAAGTTCAAGGAGGTCAAGAGCATTGGTGGGACCAAAGGGGAGGAATTCAATATCAAGTGTTGATTATGTACTCCTTCAGCAACTCTTGTAAAATGAATGAATGAAATGCACCTAGGAATGCCCGATTCAATTCTTGGTGGCTCGAATTGAATCCTTAGAAAGTCCATGATCATACCATATTTATCGCTTATCCATGAATGCATGAGATGTATGGGAATGTATGCAATTATATGATATATGCATGCTAAATGGATAATGTGCAAAGTGAGACCTTAATAGTAATTAGGATGGCTATAAAATCTTCCAAACAAATGATTAAGTTGGAAATGCTATAATTAAAGTAATTATAACATAAGCCCTCCATTGGGGCAATTATTTTAAGAAATTTTAAATAGTTACATGAGATGCAATTAATTTAAGAGATTTGCTTAAGAATAATTGTTAAGCATGAGATGTTGTAAATATGTAAATGGTTTGGTGGCCAATATTGGATGTACCTGAGGACATTAAAATTATTTGCATAATTATCGCTCAATGGGATCAACTTAACTAATGCAAGATAAGTCAATAATGGATGTACTGAGATTTTGAGCATTAGGGGCTAGGTAAAGGATTGAACCTCACATGAGATGTGATGGGCAAGGAGTTGCTCACTTATAGTTTATTGTAATTCCAATAATGGATGTACCTGAGGATGATCAATAGAATTATAAGAATTCAATCACCCACTAGAAATCCATCCAACTAGGATTTCCGCTTACTTTGGAAGTGTAGGATTCGCTAAGTTAGTGGGAGGACCAATTTGATTAAAAGACCATAATCATTTTGGTTAATTACATGATACATTTACTAATTAATCTGGTTATTTTCTGCAATTAATTTTCTGATAATAATGAGCACAAAACAACCACCACCATCCAATATCCTTGCAAGCATACTTGATCACAACAGTTGACAGACCTAATCTGTCTGATTGGCTAAGAAATTTGTAACTTGTCTCGAACCTTGAACATATAGGATATGTTATAGATTCAAATGTTCCTGGTCCCTTACCTCCAGAGGCCACACAAGAGGAACATGATACTTTGGACAAGTGGAAGGAGCATGATATGAGAGCTAAGTGTTACATGCTTGCTTCCATGAGTAATGAGTTACGTATAACATGAGAACATGCAGAGTGCTAGTGAGATCCTCCTTCACCTACAAGAGTTGTATGGTGAGCACAGCAGAATGCTAGGTATGAGATATCTAAACAGCTTATTCCGTATGAGGATGTCCGAGGGATGAATGTTGGGGATCATGTCCACAAGATGATTCGGCTGATTGAGCAGCTTGGAACATCTTGACTTCAACATGGATTTCCAACTACAAACGATTTGATCCTTCACCCTTCCGAGTCTTTTGGGAATTTTGTGACAAATTTCCATATGACTAAACAGAATGCACCTTAGAATTACTCAACATGCTGGTTATTGCCCAAAAGAATATGCGCAATAAAGGAAAAGAGGTAGCTTTGGTTGCATCTTCTTCCACTGGAAAGTCCAACAAGAAGAAGGACAATAAGAAAAAGAAACTTGATTCTGGTCCTTCCAAGAAAATAGCTAAACAGAAGGGAAGACCAAAGTCGACAAAGGCAAAGGAAAGTGTTTCCACCGCCAATAGGAAAGTGTTTCCATTGCCAAGAAGAAAGTGTTTCCACCGCCAACAGAAAGTGTTTCCATTGCAAGAAGAAAGTGTTTTTACCGCCTGCAGTATAGCAATATAAAAGAATGCATTGCCATGGTGAAACCAACTCAAGTTCAAAATATATTTGGCACTTAAGGTTATGTCATATTGCGTAAGATAGGATTGCAAAATTGGAGAAAATGGGGATTCTATCCTCATTGGGCTCGAGCCTACTCCAACTTGTGAATCTTGCCTTCAGGGCAAAATGACTAGATCACCCTTTGTTGGACAAGGGCTAAGAGCTGAAAATATTTTGGAGCTAATACATAGTGATGTATGTGGTCCATTTAAAGAAATGGCTAGGGGGCTTTCATTATTTATTACCTTTACTGATGATAAATCAAGGTTTGGGTATTTGTATTTGATGAAATACAAACATGAATCCTTTGAAAAGTTCAAAGAATTTAAATCAAGTAGAAAATCAAACAGAAAAATATTAAAGCTCTTCGATCGATCGTGGAGGTGAATATTTGAGTAATCGAATTTGATGAATACTTGAGAGAGCATGGCATTGTTTCTCACCGACTCCTCCAGAACGCCACAAATGAATGGTGTATCTGAAGGAGAAATCGTACCTTATTGGATATGGTACGTAGTATGATGAGCTATACCGATATGCCAATCTCCTTTGGGGATTTGCATTAGAATTAGCTTTATATATTCTGAATAGGATTCCATCAAAATCGCTTCTTCCACACCTTATGAGATATGGCATGGAAGAAAACCAAGTCTTAAGCATGTTAAGATTTGGGGTTGTCCAAATTATATCAAAAAGTCGAACACCGATAAATTGGAGACCAGATCGTAAAAGGTCGATTTGTTGGATATCCAAAAGATAGTTTTGGATATTATTTTTATTTGCCTACTTCACAAAAGGTTGTGATAAGTAGAGATGCCACATTTCTTGAACAATGCTTTGTTCAAGAAGGAGGCAAAGGAAGGCAAATAGAGTTAGAATTGGAGAATTCGACCAACCAATGCATCGATGGATATAGATCCATCTAGTTAACCTATACCCATTGATGAAACATCTACAAATGTTCCTCGTAGAACAACCAGTGGTATCTCACCCACTGAGATATGGTTTTCTTCATGAAGAAGAACAAGAGTTGTCTACTCATGAAGAAGTAGATCATGGAGATAATCCACTTACCTATGAAGAAACTATATCAGATATAGACTCTTCAAAATGGATTGATGCTATGAAATCCGAGATTGATTCCATGTATAAGAATCAAGTTTGGGATCTTGTTGACCCACCTAAAGGTATTGTACCTATAGGGAACAAATAGGTTTTCAAGAAGAAAATTGGTTCGATGGAAAGGTAGAGACCTATAAGGCAAGGCTAGTAGCGAAAGGGTTTCGCCAAAGGCAAGGAATAGACTATGAGGAGATTTTCTACTTTGTTGCCATGCTTAAATCAATTAGGATTTTATTAGCAATAGTGCATACTATGATTATGAGATTTGGCGGATGGATGTCAAAATGCCTTTTCTCAATGGATACATTGAAGAAAACATTTTCATGGAACAACCTAAGGGATTTGAATCCCAAGATGGTTCCAAGGTATGCAAGCTAAAGCGATCCATTTATGGGTTGAAACAAGCTTCGAGGAGTTGGAACATCCGCTTTGATGAAGCCATTAAATCTTTTGGTTTTATCAAAAATGAGGATGAGCCATGTGTATATAAGAAGGTTAGTGACAAGCTATCACTTTCCTTGTCTTATATGTGGATGACATACGTTGATGGGTAATGATACAGTATGTTGACGACTATAAAGGTATGGTTGTCAAATACATTCTCCATGAAAGACTTAGGGGAGGCAACCTATATTCTTGGGATTCGCATCTATAGAGATAGAGCGAAAAGAATAATTGGTTTATCCCAAAGTCTATACTTGGAAAAGGTGTTAAAGAGGTTTAACATGCTTGATTCCAAGAGAGGATTGTTACCAGTGAGACATGGTATCCACCTTTCTAAAGAGATGTCTCCAAAGACACCTGAAGAAAGAGATAAGATGGCCAGGATTCCATATGCTTCGGCTATTGGAAGTTTAATGTATGCAATGTTGTGTACTAGGCCGGATATCGCATATGCTATTAGTTTGGCTAGCAAGTATCAATCCAATCCAGGTTTGGAACATCGATAGTCACAAGAATATCCTTAAGTACTTGAGAAGAACTAAAGATTTATTCTTGATTTATGGAGGTGGAAGACTTGCAATTGGATGGTTATACTGATTCTGATTTCCAATCAGATATCGATGATAGAAAGTCTACCTCTGGATATGTGTTCATTTGTAATGGAGGTGCAGTCAGTTGGAAGAGTTCCAAACAGAGCACGACTGCAGATTCCACTCATCGAGGTCGAGTATATTGTCGCATCGATGTCGCAAAAGAAGTCGCTTGGATGAAGAAGTTCGTGATGTAACTTACAAGAGTTCCTTCCATTGAGTCAGCTTCATTACAATCGTGACAACAATGGAGCGATCATACTGAGCTAAGGAACCAAGGTCTCACCCAAAATCCAAACACATAGAAAGGCACTACCACATTATCAGAGATATAGTTGGGCAAGGCGATATAGCCATGCAGAAAAATAACATCAGCTAAAAAATTCAGCTGATCCATTCACTAAGCTTTTGTCACAAGTTCAGTTAGACCGACATCTTGAGAAGATAGGTCTAAGGTATTGTAATGAATGGCTCTAGTGCTAGTGGGAGATTGTTAGTAGTATGCCCTAGAGCATATCATTTAGTATGTATCTTGTACATATTTTAATAATAAAAGGCATTTCTACTTTTCCGTTTACATAATATATTTATGTGTAATAGAAAAGGTCCATTGATATTTTGTTAGAAATATTATTCTTAAGTTGTTAAGAATATGAGTGACAATATTTCTAGCACAAAGTATCATAAATAGGTTCACAATCGAGGATACTTCATAATAAGGACATGACTTATCCAGAAAGATTGTATTCATGTTTGTTCCCAAGTTATTTATATGAGATATAAATAAGATGGAATGGTGAGTCTCATGCCATATAACAAACATGATAGGCACTTATAAATGATAAGTAGGTTAACCAGTGACACTTATGACAAGCACATGGAGTTTACTCTTGTCAATGTTTTGTCATAAATCATATCGTGCATATAATCTTTAGACTGAGATAGCACAGATTATCTTGTATATAGGTAGTTTGAGTTTGATCTGCTTTCATACTTGTACTATGTATGGGTATATGGGCATGTGTTGGCTCCTGCTAGTTATATATGGAGGTAGGTGTTGATCAAGATGGAATCTGTTCCTCTAAGTAAATAGAGATAAAATCCTATGTTCATTTAATTGTTCTTGATGTTTCAAGTTCTGGCCAGACAGATAGATTTATTCGTAAAAGAGTTTCGATGAGAAAAATCTTTTAATCAAGAACTGGAATTAAAAGAGAACATAATATTCATAGCAAATGGAGTTTGACATAAACCATGACTCAACTTTGAGTTGGGATTTTGTAATGAGAGATTCTAGTGCATGGTAACATATGATTATAGGTTCATTTAAGGTAAATCTTATTACTAATTGGGTGGCCATGGCATGCTATGCTAGGTGTTAACCATGGTCTATGAGGTTCATAAAATGATTTAGAGAAATCATTTATGGTAAGAAAGAGTTCTGATGATATTAAGAGTTGATATCATGTCTCATTGCCAATTAGTGATGAGCCTAGTAAGTCACACACATACACAAGTTATCACCTATTTAAATATGATTTAATTAATTAATTAAAGAGTTTAATTGATTAATTAAATAGATTTGGTTTGCAATAAAATTGCAAAGTCCCTAGCATGACTTGAAACCAAATCTAGATTATTGGATGTGTAGTATAAATTAAATTTGTATTTAAAGTGTTTAAATATGAATTTAATTGATGAGAAATTAATTAATAGAGATTAATTAATTAATTTATATTTGATATAAATTAATTAGAAGAAGAAAATAATTATTTTGGGTTAAGAACTCAAAATTAAGACACGAGGGCATTTTGGTCATTTTGCGCAGTGACACATGGCACCATGAGATGGTGACACATGGCATAACACATAAGCTTGCCAAATATTTTTAATCATGTAAGATGATTAAAATCAAGATTAAATATAGGTTTGACACTTGGCACAATGTGATTGGGTCACTTAAACCTAGAGCTAATCAAAAGGTGACATGTGGCTAGGGTTTAATGTGTTAACCTAGCTATTTAAGTGGGGTTATGAAAAGAAAACACAACCAGCAGCCTCTCCTCTCATATGTCACGCCACTTTGAGCCTCTCCAGCTATTTCTCTTCATCTCTCATCAATTCAAAGAGATTAGCCATCAATCTCTTGAATTAAGAACACTAGAAATTGTTTCTAGTGTCCTGTTTGCATCTCTAATCTCTTAAAAGGCAGAACTTGAATTTCTAATTAATAGAAAAGGCTTTAGAAGCTGTTCAAGGGCTGCCATAGGTGTTCTTGGTGTGGACAAGCTAGAGGGACAACATCTGGTGTCCTGAAGACGAATCTCAAAGGCGCAGACACGCTGCAGCACATCAAGAGGTTAGTGTAATCGTTCTTGATTTAATCTAGGGTTCTAAAATTAATCTGATTAATTTTAAAATCTTAAATGGCAAATACAGATCCAAAAACATATTAAAAGAGTTTTAATATGTTGTTTATCATTGAAATTAAATAGATAAAAATAAATCTTGCATGGTGCATGTGACCCTAGGTGAAAATTTTTGAATTCAATGGTATAATCTTGTATTTTTCACGCTTCCGTTCCTTCAGTAAATGCATCATATGTATTAATAAATGACATAAAGTAGTTGCACTAATCAAGCAAATAAATCAAATACATAGTTCAAAACTCATTCAAAATGTTGCTCTGATACTACTAAAACATGTCATACCTTACTCCTCCATAAGGCATAATATGATCCCGTAGTATACTTAATGAATTACCGAACTTTGCCTATCGATAACCCATTAAATATACTACAAGGGATTTTATGCAAATCCAATTCATTTAAAATTGTAAAGTAATGTTAAAGCACTATTTAAAAACCTTTAATTGAAGTTTAAATTATGAGTTAAAATTTTGGTCAATTTTATTTTTCGTAATTTTTATAGAAAATTCAGCAGAGTGCTAGCTGTAATTTAAGAATACAGTTCCTCCAAAACCTGAAAAGAAAGCACCTCCAAAGCAAAATTCTCAATCTCAACATAAATAGGCCTTAGTTCAACACAATCTCAATACATTTTTCATGTCCATCAATTTCATTTAATATATTCGATATAAATACAAAAGTCTAAATTTTTCAAGAAAGAAAGAAAAAGTAATGTCATTACAAATTTTACTGTACAACTGCTAAACTAGTACAAAAGATACATATGAACAAAAGTATTTACATCAACTAATTGATAAGGGTATAAATAATATACCTATACAAAAAGATCTTCAAACTGTACTCACCTATCACTGTAGCAGCTCACTCTGCTGCCTTATCCTTTCTTTTATTTGCGATAGCAAATAAAAGCTATCACTGAGTAATTATACTCAGTGATACACAACTAAGAAAAATTCAGCTCATTATAGAGCATAATAAATCAACACATAACAAATCAAAATTTTTCATATCCAAAGAAGTGTTTTTCAAAATCTCAAGTTAACATGAATCATTTATTTCAAACCACATTTCACAAATCACAAAGTAAAAGTGTTGCCAAGAATACACAGTTTATACCAAGACACAAAATTTCACGATCAATGTCGTGTTGTACACCACGACAAAGCAAATCATCTCACTAACCATTATTAATGAGGGAAGGGCTAGCTAGCTAATGATTACTCATATAGTCTTACCCCACTAACCGTTATTAATGGGAGACATAAGCAATTTTTAATTGCCAAACCCCAAATAATTGTTACTACCGGGGATTTCCGAATGGGACTGTCATGCTAATTGTGGTTTAAAAACTAATTCATAAAATTTCCATTCAAATATTTGCATTTCAATTCACTTAACACAAATCATTCAAGAATTTACCCTTAAAGGGTTGGCAATACACAATTCATAAAGTTTAAAGAGGAAATCACAATTGTCACTGACACATTCAAACTCACAATTCATTCAAAATAATTTACAATATTAAAATCAATTGAATAAAATTAGTTGTGTACAAACCTCTAGTGAGTTACCTCCTTGCCTTAACTCACTCTTTCCTTGTCCTTTCCAGTCTCTTTTTCTACTGAAACACAAAATCACAGTGTTTCAATACCTATCCAAATTATTTCTAATAGAAATTTCAATAATTGAATTTTTCACTTTACTTTATTTTACTTCTAAGGCCCCATAAATTGAATTCTTTGTGTTTTTTATTATGGCAGTTACTATTTATTTGACCAATTGGTCAAAATATTGACTTTTTCATACTAAATAGGTTTATTAATTCTAATTACTCACACATACCACATTTTGGGTCACATTTTTGTTGGTATTGATTGCCAAACTCAATTTAAGGTTTCCTAGGAGAATTGGCAAATTTTTGGTTTTGGGTCACTTATTTTTACTGTTCTATTGGACCTTCTACAGTAAGAACTTAGCTGATGTCCCTCCATCAAAGTTGTTTCTTAATGTCTTAGCTTTAATTCCTTTTTTGAATCACTCCATTTGGAGTTTTGTAGCTCAAGTTATGCTATTTCTAAGGTGGCTGGCCGGATTGGTTCAAACCCAGAATTCTGGGTACCATTTTGGTTTTGGTAGTTTTGAGCAACCAACTTTGGTTGACAATTTGACTTGGTTATGGGCAGAATTTGGGTTTTTGTCCTTCATAAAAGTTGTAGTACTATGTCATAGCTTTCCAATGGTTCAAAAATCACGTCATTTGGACCTTTCTACACTAAGTTATAACCATTTGAATAAGTACTGTTCATATGGTCAATTCTACACAGGGGCAGGGTGTGTGATCCAGATTCAACCCAATTTTTCGCTAAGTTAAGGTCAGTTTTAGGGCAAGGTTTCTACATGAAAATTGTAGCTTTGGGTCTTAATTTTTATCTCTAATCGACCTCACAGCAATTAGAGTAACAAAATTGCAATTATGGCCATTTGAGTAGACCATGGTCAGGCTGTCGAAATTGGGGTAGCATCACCTTCAATCCCACTTAAATTTCCATGCATTCAATCAACTCCCAAACATACTAATTAACCACTTTAAACATCAATTTGGTCAATTGGCATCAATTAATCAATGTCCCCTATTTTTTTCCCCAAAACCTTAATGTCAAGAACCCTAATTATCACCTTTCAATGTCAAACAAATTCAAGTATGAAATTCATGTCTATATCTTCATTCATGTTAGAATTCAAACCTAATTGCATCAAAGCTCATAAACCCTAACTATCCTCAACCTAGCCAAAATTTACTCTCCCTATATCATGCATAATTTCATCAATTCCCATGGTAATTCCCCATAATTAAACTTAATTTAAGTGAATATACAATAAGTAAGCTTGGATTGCAACTCACCTCACTTGGCAATTTTTTTCTATCTTTAAAATCTTCAAATTCCTTGATTTCTTTGTTTCCTTCCTTCCAATCAAGATCCAATTTCAGGTTTTCTCTTAATTATTTATGGGAATTAGGGGAGAATTTAAGGGTTTAAAGAGCTTAGATGGAACAACAATGGAGGATGGGAGTGAAGGAAGTGAACAGCACAAGTGGGGAGGAAGAAGAAGGCGAGATAAGATGGTAATTAAAGTATTTGTCTTATTTTCAAAATATCTCTCTCTCTCTCTCTCTCTCTCTCTCTCTCTCTCTCTCTATATATATATATATATATATATATATATATATATATATATATATATTTATATTTATAATTTTAATTATTATTATTATTATTATTATTATTATTACAATTTACGTAATTCCATGTATGTCCTTTATAAAATTTCATACACATCTCCGTTAATTTAATTCCTTTCAAATGTTTTAATCTCACTTACTTTAATTGCTATTTAGGTCAAAAGTCAACTCTTCAAGTGAATTGATCAAAATACCCTTTACCGGTCAGATTCGTTTTACCAATAGCATTGTATTGCTTCTTGAACCCTGATCTACTTATTTGACCTTGTTCTCAATTATTTTTCTGTGGTTCTCTCATTTCCACTAGCTTCGCAATAATTCCTAGGCCTGCGGTGTCACAATATTCTATACAAAATTAGGGTTGCAACTGACTTCACAGTCACTTCTCGATTTGGTCACCAATCGCTGTGGCCTTGGCTCATTTAACCCTTTATGCTTTATTTTTCTTATTTATATTTTACTTTTAGGTAATTACTATTAATTTTTATTTCGAACTTTTCTAGTTGGTACAGACATAGTTCTAGACATCCTAACTACCCGGACAGACACTGGTTACCAGAACAGTAGAATGTATAGGACTATGCTTGTAGGGGTGTTACAAGCATGGCAACAGGTAAGAAAGTCTCCTCATAATCGATTCCTTGCCTTTGGCAAAACCCTTTCACAACTAGCCTTGCCTTATAGGTCTCTACCTTTCCATCAGAACCAATTTTTCTTTTGAAAATCCATTTATTTCCTATAGTTACAATACCTTTAAATGGGTCAACAAGATCCCAAACTTGATTTTTATACATGGAATCAATTTCAAATTTCATAGCTTCAATCCATTTAGAAGAGTCTATATCTGATATAGCTTATTCATAGGTAAAAGGATCATCTCCATGATCTATTTCTTCATGAGCAAACAACTCTTATTCATCTTCATGAAGAAAACCATATCTCTTTGGTGGGTGAGATATTCTGGTTGATCTACGAGGAATTATTGTAGATGTTTCATCAATTGGTATAAGTTGACTAGATGGATCTATATCCATCTGATTTGTTGGTTGGTTAGAATTCTCCAATTCTAACTCTATTTGGCTTCCTTTGCCACTTTCTTAAATAAATTATTCTTCAAGAAATATGGCATCTCTACTTACTATAACCTTTTGTGATGTAGGCAAATAAAAATAATATCCAAAACTTTCTTTTGGATATCCAACAAATCAACCCCTTTCTGATTAGATTTCCAATTTATTAGTCTTCAGCTTTTCAATGTAAGCTTGACAACCTCAAATCGTAACATGTTTAAGACTTGGTTTTCTTCCATGCCATATCTCATAAGGTGTGGAAGAGACCAATTTTGATGGAATCCTATTCAGAATATGTAAAACTGATTCTAATGCAAATCCCCAAAAGGAGATTGGCATGTTAGTATAGCTCATCATACTGCGTACCATATCTAATAGGGTATGATTTCTCCTTTCAGATACACCATTTAATTGTGGCATTCCTGGAGGAGTCAGCTGGGAGATAATGCCATGCTCTTTCAAGTATTCATCAAATTCAGTACTTAAGTATTCACCTCCACGATCTGATCGAAGAGTTTTAATACCTTTTCCCGTTTGATTTTCTACTTCAGATTTGAATTCTTTGAACTTTTCAAAGGATTCATATTTGTATTTCATCAAATATAAATACCCAAACTTTGATTTATCATCAGTAAAGGTAATAAAGTAATGAAAATCGCCTCTAGCCATTTCCTTAAATGTACCACATACATCACTATGTATTAGTTCTAAAATATTTTTAGCTATTAAACCTTGTCCAACAAAAGGTGATCTAGTCATTTTTTCTTGAAGGCAGGATTCACAAGTTGGAGCAGGTTCAGAACCCAATGAGAATAAAATCCTCATTTTCTCCAGCTTTGTAATCCTATCTTCTATAATATGTCCTAATCTTAAGTGCCAAAGATGTTTTGAACTTGAGTTGATTTTTATTATGGCATTACATTCATTTAGATTACTTGCATTAGATTTGTATTTAACATTATTATCCAAATAATAAAGTCCATTTTGCATATAACCCGAGCTAATATATTCATTTCCAAAATAAATATTACAAACATAATTTGTGAACTAAAATTCATAACCATTTCTAGTCAAACTAGATACATAAATGATGTTCTTAAAAGCATCAGGTACATAAAAAATATTATTTAAATACAAAACATGTCCATACATGTACAAAGATTTAGATCCTATAGCTAAAGCTTCAACAGTTGAGCCATTACAATCCGATGTCTAACATCTCGTGTTTGAAAGCTGCTGCTACTTGCTAGTTCCTGTATATCAAAAGTAATGTGAAAACTAGCAGCAGTATCTAAAACCCAAGCTATAAATGAACTATGAGCATCATCAAAATCTAAATAACAAGATATAGACATACCTTCTGAAGGTTTATCTTTCTTGTCCTTCAGAGAAGCAAGATACTCCGAACAATTCCTCTTCCAGTGCCCATCCTTCTGGCAGTGGAAACACTTTCCTTCGCCTTTATCAGCTTTGGTCTTGCCCTTCTGTTTGGCTATCTTCTTGGAAGGTCCAGGAACTTGAGGTTTCTTTTTCTTACTGCCCTTCTTCTTCTTAGACTTTCCAGCATAAGAAGAAGATGCAACCAAAGCCACTTCTTTTCCTTTATTGCCTGGCATATTCTTTTGGGCAATAACCAGCATGTTAAGCAAGCCAGCCAGAGTGCATTCTTGCTTAGTCATATGAAAATTTATCACAAAATTCCCAAATGACTCTAGTAGGGACTGAAGGATCAAATCCGTCTGTAGTTGGAAATCCATGTGAAAATCAAGATGTTCCAACTGCTCTATAAGCTGAATCATCTTGTGGACATGATCTCCTACATTCTGTCCCTCTGACATCCTCATCTGGAATAACTATCTAGATATCTCATACCTAGCATTCCTGCTATGCTCACCATATAACTCTTGCAAGTGAAGGAGGATCTCATTTGCACTTTGCATGTTTTCATGCTACTTCTGTAACTCATTAGTCATAGAAGCAAGCATATAACATCTGGCTCTCATATCATGCTCCTTCCATTTGTCCAAAGTCTTTGATTCCTCCAGAGTGGCCCCTGGAGGTAAGGAACTAGGAATCTTTGAATCTAGAACATATCCAACACGTTCTAGGTTTAGGACAAGTTTTAAATTTTTGAGCCAATCAGAAAGATTAGGTCCTGTCAACCTATTATGATCAAGTATGCTTGCAAGGATATTGGATGGTGGTGATTATTGTGTGCTTATTGTTATCAAAAAATAAACTGAAGAAAATAACAAGATTAATTAGTAAATGTATCAAGTAATTAACCAAAATAATTATGGCCTTTTAATCAAGTTGCTCATTGTTAGTAGTATGCCCTAGAGCATATCATTTAGTATGTATCTTGTACATCTTTTATTAATAAAAGGCATTTTCACTTTTCCATTTACAAAATATATTTATGTGTAATAGAAAAGGTTCATTGATATTTTGTTAGAAATTCTATTCTTAAGTTGTTAAGAATATGAGTGACAGTATTTCTAGCACAAAGTATCATAAATTGGTTCACAATCGAGGATATTTCACAATAAGAACATGACTTATCCAGAAAGATTGTAATCATGTTTGTTCTCAAGTTATTTATATGAGATGTAAATAAGATGGAATGGTAAGTCTCATACCATATAACAAATATGATAGGCACTTATACATGATAAATAGGTCGAACCAGTGACATTTATGATAAGCACATGGAGTTTACTCTTGTCAATGCATTGTCATAAATCATATCAATGTATATAATATTTAGACTTGAGATAGCACAGTTATCTTGTATATAGGTGGTTTGAGTTTGATACTGCTTTCATACTTGTACTGTGTATGGTTATATGTGTATGTGTTGGCTCCTACTAGTTATATATGGAGGTAGGTGTTGATCAAGATGGAATCTATTACCCTAAGTAAATAGGGATAAAATCCTATGTTCATTTAATTGTTCTTGATGTTTTAAGTTTCTTGCCAAGATCTTATGAGAAAATCTTTTAATTAAGAACTGGAATTAAAAGAGAACATAATATTCATAGCAAATGGGGTTTGACATAAACCATAACTCCAGCTCAAATTGGGATTTTCTAATAGAGAGATTCTAGTGCATGGTAACATATGATTATAGGTTCATTTAAGATAAACCTTATTACTGATTGGGTGGCTATGGCATGCTATGCTAGGTGTTAACCATAGTCTATGAGCTGTATAAAATGATTTAGAGAAATCATTTATGGTAAGAAAGAATTCTGATGATATTAAGAGTTAATATCATGTCTGATTGCCAATTAGTGATGAGCCTAGTAAGTCACACACATACACAAGTAATCACCAAATTAAATGTATTGTAACACCCCTATGTTTGGTAGTGCGTTTTACTGTTCCAGTGACCAGTGTCTGTCTGGACAGCTAGAATGCCTGGAACTACATTTAAATGTTAGTGAGGAGACATAAAATAATGAAATACAATAGAGGAAAATACAAGAAAAACAAAGGAAATATAAGAGCAATGAAATGTGATTAAGTTAAACGAGCCGAAAATCGTAGCGATGGGTGATCGCACTTGGAAGTTACGGCGAGGACCATTGACTAGCCCTGGATCGCGAGGAACCCTGGAAAATATTTTTAAGACTTAAATAAACATCTATTGAAGTATAAATGACATAGGAAATGTCAAAGAAAAATTAATTAATTAGTACAAAGAAAAACAAGAAAACGACAAAAATCGGTGTTACCGAAAAATTAGGAATACAACCCGAATAAGGGCATTTTGGTCAATTGACACCTAGAGTTGCCTTTTGACCTAAATTTCCATTAAAAATAAGTGACATTAAAGTTAGAAAACCCTATAAAAATGATGAATGAAATTGAAATGAAAATAAATAAGGAAATTTTTGGGGAAGGTTTTGAATAATGAAAAGTTTAATATTAATTTATCATTAAACTATGTTAGTGGACCATTGTACATCATATAATATCATAAGTGGATAGAAATATCCACTAACATTCTGCAATTCATCTTCTCCACTTGAAAATTTCATTTGGCCGAATGGAAGCTCTCAAAACCTCTCCCATGGCCGCCTCACTTTTCAAGCCTAAGCACCATGATGAAGCCATCATTTCCCATACTTGCCTTCATTAAAGTTTCTGCCCACCTTGCAAGGAAGAAGTTGATAGTAATTTTAAGAGTTTTTGGTGAAGTTTGGTCAAGCTCACAAGAGGTAAATATCCATTTCTTCTTCCTTTCTTTGTTAAAGTTTGTGTTGGTGTTGTGGTGAGTTGATTTATGAAGAAAATTTGAGGTTTTGATGAGTTATGGAGATGCTCCATTTTTGGTAGCCATGGATATTGAAGAAGTTTGAGTTGTTTTCACTTTAATTTGATGGGTAATGAGGTTAATTAGAATGCTTAAATGTATAAGATGTTTTAGCCAATGTATTATATGTGTATGTGTGAATTGAGTAATTGAAATTAAGGGTTTGTAAAGAAAATTCAATATCTAAGTAAACTGCCATTTTTAGGTAGCCTTTAAACTTATGAAATTATGTATGATATCATGAAACTTATTGATGAATTCTAGTGGTAATGATGTAGGGGCAGTTTGTATGATTGAGGATGAAAGTTATATGTAGTGGTTAGGAGCATTCATGTGTATGTATTGTTTAGAATTGGATATTGTGCATTGGAAGTATAATTGGTGCATTGTAAATTGATTATATTCTGCCCAAAGTTACTATAATATAAATTAATGAATGGGTATGGTATGGTACAAGTGCAAAATTGTTTGGGAAGTGAAGATATAGTTGGTTAAATGTGTGATTGGTTAATTGCTTTAAAAATGTGTTAAGAGCAGTATATGTTTTAGGCTATAAATGAAATTGTGTGACTCCAATTGGTATGAGGCCAATTGAAAATGAAATTAGGAACAAAATGTGCCAACTTTCATGTTGGAAGCCTACCTAAATTCTGTCCAGACACTGACATGAAAATTGACTAAATCTGGATTAGTGACTTTGCAAATCTGAAAATTGACCATTTGAATAGCAGTCAATATTTTGGCCATAACTCACTCAAAATAGGTCTAAATGACCTGAAATTTATACCATGTATAGCTTAGACATAGACCTACAACTCTTATGAAGAGATCAAAACCCATAAATGACTATAAACAAGTAAAAATGCTTGCACAAGTTTCGGTATAAAAACTGCCAGAATCGAAAATGACCTAAAAATGACCTAAGTTTGCCATTTTAGTCTAATCTGTCCAGCAATAGTAAAATGACCATAACTTGGTCTACTAAACTCCAAATGACATAAAATTTATGGCAAAAGTTCACTAAGACATAGACCTACAAGTTTGTAATTCGGACCACAACCCGAAAACCGAGGGAACTAGGTCATCCGGTTAGGTCAAAACATCATACCGAAATCCGATAAATTACAATAAAATGCAATACACTTGAAAATGAATTTAGTAAAATATACCAACACTTGAGGACTATAAAATGCGACATATTGGTAACATTAAAATTAATTCACCTAGTGTGCATTAAAAGTCAACATTATAGGTTGACTAATAAAAGGAGTAGTATCAATAAAATTTAATTATGGAACCTTATGATTAGAAACAATTTAACTGAGTACTGAAATACTTTAAATTGTGTGTTTCAGTTGAAAAGGATATTGAAGAGCATAAGGAACATTGAGTCAAGGGCAAGAGACGACTCATCCGAGGTCTGTGGACAATACTTTTTATATTCACTGCTTTTACCAGAAAATTTATTTGGAGAAATTAGTTATGAATAGTTTTTGATTGTTTTGACTTTGGGAATATTATTTGGAAATTATTGCGTTGCCTACTTCACAAATGAAAATTTTGAGATAAAATGCGATTTGTGGTTTGTTTGAAATATTGTGATTTGGAATTGTTTTGATTCACACTTGGCATGACAATATTACTATATTCCTCCTCCACTCGTGTGGTTGAGTTTGATATTTGATTATTTCCTCCCTCTCTGGCTTGCCAGTCTGAGGTGAGTTTAGATGAGTACTCATTAGCTAGCTAGCCACCTCCCTCATTGATTTCGATTAGTGGGGTGAGTATGTCTTGTCGTGGTGTACAACACGACATGTTCAGAAAAGTTTGTGTCATGACCTAAATTGTGTTATTGATTGGCAACATTGTGTTATTCAATTATTTGATCAAATTTGTATTATATGAGCTTTGAAAATTGTGACATGAAATTGTGAATTATTTGAATTGTAAATTATCAATAAAAGTTTTATATACCGCATTCTAAATTATTATTGTGCACCACTGAGTAAATTTTACTCAGTGATAGCTTTTTCATTACTGTCGTAGGTAGACAGACGGACAGAGCAGCAGAGTAGACTGCTTGTGCTACATTTTGAGATTTCGCTGGATATATTGAGTATACCATATTTTTGTAATTTTTGTTGTAATATATGTGCACTGTATGTATATATTGTACTGGTCTTGAGCAGTTGTAAACTAAAATTATAAATTATTTTGGCCTGTAAAAATATTGTGACATATTTCTCTTATCTCAGCTTTTGGAAACACTGGAAAATTGATGTTGAATTGAGTTGACAAATGTTGAGAAATTTATTGTGTTGAGCTAATATTGGAGTTTGGGATTGAAGAAATATATTGGAAATGCTTTTTACAGGTTTTTGAAGAACTATTTTATTCAAAATATAGATGATACTCAGCCAAAATTTTTACAGAAATTATTGATACTTCAGATTTATTAATTGGTTCACTTCAGATAAAAAAAAAATCACACCTGTTAAAAGTGCTCACCACTGTAAAAAGAAATAGGAAAAGGTTTAAAATCCCTTGTAGTGTATTTAATGGGTTATTAGTAAACGAAATTTGGTAATTTATTAGGTACGCTACGGGATCATATTACATCTTACGGAGGCGTAGGGTCTGACATTAAATATGACTTAATTAAATAATTAAAGAGTTTAATTGATTAATAAACTAGGTTTGGTTTGCAATTAGATTGCAAAGTCACTAGCATGACTTGAAACCAAATCTAGGTTATTGGATGTATAGTATAAGTTAAAGTGTTTAAATATGAATTTAATTAATGAGAAATTTATTAATAGAGATTAATTAATTAATTTATATTTGAAATAAATTGATTAGAAGAAGAAAAATAATTATTTTGGGTTAAGAACTCAAAATTAAGACACAGGGGTATTTTGGTCATTTCACAGGTTGACATATGGCACCATGAGATAGTAACACATGGCACTACACATAAGCTTTCCATATGTCTTTTAATCATGCAAGAAGATCAAATTCAAGATTAAATATAGGTTTGACACTGGGCACAATGTGATTGGGTCAATTAAACCTAGAGCCAATAAGAAGGTAACATGTGGCAAGGGTTTTAAGTGGTGACCTAGCTATATAAGTGTAAGGATGAGAGAACAAAATATAAGCTGTTGTATTCTCTTGGTGCTGCCACCTTTGGAGTGTTCTTCTTCTCATCTTCTTCATCTCTCATCAATTCGAAGAGATTTCCCAACAATCTCTTGAATTAAAAATACTAGAAATTATTTTTAGTGTCATGTTTACATCTATAATCTCTCAAAAGGCAAAACTTGATTTTCTAATTGATTGAAAAAGCTTTAGAAGCTGTTCAAAGGGCTGCCATTGGCGATCTTGGTGTGGACAAGCTAGAGGGACAACATTTGGTGTCCTAAGCGCATCTCAAAGGTGCCAAACACACTGCAGTGCATCAAAAAGATTAGTGCATTTGTTCTTGATCTAATTTAGGGTTCTAAAGAATTAATCTGTTAATTCTAAAATCTTAAATGGCAAATGTAGATCCAAAAATATATTAAAAGAGTTTTAATATGTTGTTTATCATTGAAATCAAATAGATAAAAATATATCTTGCATGATGCATGTGACCTTAGATGAAAAATTTTTGAATTCAATGATCTAAACTTGTGTTTTTCATGCTTCCACTCCTTCAATTGGTATCAGAGCCACTATATTTGCCATTTAGATTGTTGATTATATGATTTAATTATGTGGTTTGATCATGAGATGATAGATCCATTGCTGGTTGCAAAGGAATGGTGGCGGCATGGTGATGAACACCAATGGTGCGCACACTTTGTGGTCTCCAATGGTGTGCGCAAGGTTTGGGTTTTTGAATCTACAATTGTTATATGATCTAAAAGCTCATCTTATGATTAATTAAGTTGTTTAATTAGAATTTTAATCACACAATTAAATTTTGACTCACATCTGAATTTTTAAATTTGTTTGAATGTGATTCAAATCTGAATTTTTAAATTTGTTTGAATCATATTAAAATCTGGATTTTTAAGTTGAATATGAAATATTCAATTTAATTTAAGTATGTATGTTTTATTTAATTGTTAAATAGTGATATGCATGATGGATGATCATGGACTATAAAAGACCAATGTGATTGGATTTATTTCTTTTATGTTTCTTTGGGTTGTCAATTAATTAATTTATTTTAATTTATTTTGGGCATGTATTATAAAGGTTGTAATATTTTTTTGGGTTGTAATTTCATTTATTTAGTTCTTGTAAATTCGCCTTGGTATGCTAAGGATTACTATGTAATTGGATTGCAAGAAGATCAAGGAGGTCAAGAGCATTGGTGGGACAATTGGGAGGAATTCAAGATCAAGTGTTGATTGTGTACTCCTTCAGCAACTCTTGTAATATGAATAAATGAAATACACCTAGGGATGCCCTGATTCAATTCTTGGTGGCTCAGAATTGAATCCCTTAGAAAGTCCATGATCATACCATATTTACTATTTATCCATGAATGTATGAGATGTATGGGAATATATGCAAGTATATGATATATGCATGCTAAATGGATAATGAGCAAAGTGAGACCTTAATAGTAATTAGGACGATCACAAAATCTTCCAAACAAATGATTAAGTTTGATATGATATAATTAAAGTAATTATAACATGGGCCCTCTATTGAGGTAATTATTTTAAGAAATTTTAAATACTTGCATAAGACGCAATTAATTTAAGAGATTTTCTTGAGAATAATTGTTAAGCATAAGATGTTGTAAATATGTAAATGGTTTGGTGGCCAATATTGGATGTACCTGAGGACATTAAAATTATTTGCATAATTACTGGCTCAATAGGATTAACTTAACTAATGCAAGATAAGTCAATAATGGATGTACCTGAGATTTTGAGCATTAGGGGCTACGTAAAGGATTGAACCTCACATGAGATGTGATAGGCAAGGAGTTGCTCACTTATAGTTTATTGTAATTCCAATAATGGACCTACCTGAGGATGATCAATAGAATTATAAGAATTCAATCACCCACTAAAAACCCACCCAACTAGGATTTCTGTTTTCTACTTTGGAAGTATAGGATTCGCTAAGTTAGTGGGAGGACCAATTTGATTAAAAGACCATAATCATTTTGGTTAATTACATGATACATTTACTAATTAATCTGGTTATTTTCTGCAGTTAATTTTCTGATAATAATGAGAACAGAACAACCACCACCATCCAATATCCTTGTAAGCATACTTGATCGAAATACGTTGATAGGACATAATCTATCTGATTGGCTAAGAAATTTGAAACTTGTCCTGAACCTTGAGCATATAAGATATGTTCTAGATTCAAATGTTCCTGGTCCCTTACCTCCAGAGGCCACTCTAGAGGAACATAAAACTTTGGACAAGTGGAAGGAGTATGATATGAGAGCTAAGTATTACATGCTTGCTTCAATGAGTAATGAGTTACAAAAGTAGCATGAAAACATGCAGAGGGCGAGTGAGATCCTCCTTCACCTACAAGAGTTGTATGGTGAGCACAGAAGGAATGCTAGGTATGAGATATCTAAACAGTTATTCCGCATGAGGATGTCTGAGGGACAGAATGTTGGGGATCATGTCCACAAGATGATGTGGCTGATTCAGTAGCAGGAACACTTTGACTTTAACATGGATTTCCAACTGCAGACGGATTTGATCTTTTAGTCCCTTCCTGAGTCTTTTGGAAATTTTGTGACAAATTTCCATATGACTAAATAAGAATGCACCTTGGCTGGTTTACTCAACATGTTGGTTTTTGCCCAAAAGAATATGTCGGGCAATAAAGGAAAAGAGGTAGCTTTGATTGCATCTTCTTCTGCTAGAAAGTTCAATAAGAAGAAGAGCAATAAGAAAAAGAAACCTCAGATTCCTGATCCTTCTAAGAAAATAGCTAAACAGAAAGGGAAGATTAAAGCTGATGGAGGCAAAGGAAAGTGTTTCCACTGCCAGCAGGATGGGCACTGAAAAAGGAACTGCCCAGAGTATCTTACTTCTCTGAAGGGCAAGAAGGATATACCTTCGGAAGGTATGTCCATATCTTGTTATTTAGATTCTGATGATACTCATAGTTCATCTATAGCTTGGGTTTTAGATACTTGTGCCAATTCTCACATTTCTTATGATATGCAGGAACTAGCAAATAGTAGCAGCTTGCGTTCTTGAGATGTTAGACTCCGGATTGGCAATGGCTCAACTGTTGAAGCTTTAGCCATAGGATCTAAATCTTTTTACATGTCTGGACATGTTTTGTGTTTACATAATATTTTACATGTACCTGATGCTTTTAAGAACATCATTTCTATATCTAGTTTGACTAGAAATAGCTATGAATTTCAGTTCACAGATGATGTTTGCAATATTTATTTTGGAAATAAATATGTTGGTTTGCGTTATATGAATGATGGTCTTTATTATTTGGATAATAATGACAAACACAAAATGAATGCAAGTAATCTGAATGAATGCAATGCCATGGTGAAAATCAACTCAAGTTCAAAATATATTTGGCACTTAAGGTTAGGTCATGTTGCAAAAGATAGAATTGCAAAATTGGAGAAAATGCGGATTCTATCCTCATTGGGTTCCGAACCTAATCCAACCTGTGAATCCTACCTTCAGGGCAAAATGACTAGATCACCCTTTGTTGGACAAGGGCTAAGAGCTGAAAATATTTTGGAGCTAATACATAGTGATGTATGTGGTCCATTTAAAGAAATGGCTAGAGGTGATTTTCATTATTTTATTACCTTTACTAATGATAAATCAAGGTTTGAGTATTTGTATTTGATGAAATACAAACATGAATCTTTTGAAAAGTTTAAAGAATTTAAATCTGAAGTAGAAAATCAAACAGGAAAAAGTATTAAAGCTCTTCGATTAGATCGTGGAGGTGAATACTTGAGTACTAAATTTGATAAATACTTAAGAGAGTATGGCATTGTTTCCTAGCTAACTCCTCTAGGAACACCACAGCTGAATGGTGTATCTGAAAGGAGAAATCGTACCCTATTGGATATGGTACGTAGTATGATGAGCTATACTAATATGCCAATCTCCTTTTGGGGATTTGCATTAGAATCAGCTTTGTATATTCTAAATAGGATTCCATCAAAAACAGTATCTTCCACATCTTATAAGATATGGCATGGAAGAAAACCAAGTCTTAATCATGTTAAGATTTGGGGTTGTCCAGCTTATATCAAAAGGCTAAACACTGATAAATTGGAAACCAGATTAGAAAAGGGTCAATTTGTTGGATATCCAAAAGATAGTTTTGGATATTATTTTTATTTGCTTACATCACAAAAGGTTGTGATAAGTAGAGATGCCACATTTCTTGAACAATAGTTTGTTCAAGAAGTAGGCAAAGGAAGGCAAATAGAGTTGGAATTGAAGAATTCTGACCAACCAACAGATCAGATGGATATAGATCCATCTAGTCAACCTACACCTATTGATGAAACATCTACAGCTGTTCCTCATAGAACAACCAGGGTATCTCACCCACCAGTGAGATATGGTTTCCTTCATGAAGAAGAATAAGAGTTGTCTACTCATGAATAAGTAGATCATGGAAATGATCCACTTACCTATGGAGAAGCTATATCAGATATAGACTCTTCAAAATGGATTAATGCTATGAAATCTGAGATTGATTCCATGTATAAGAATCAAGTTTGGGATATTGTTGACCCACCTGAAGTTATTGTACCTATAGGGAACAAATGGGTTTTCAAGAAGAAAATTGGTTCTGATGGAAAGGTAGAGACCTATAAGGCAAGGATAGTAGCGAAAGGGTTTCGCTTAAGGCAAAGTAATCGACTATGAGGAGACTTTCTTACCTATTGCCATGCTTTAATCAATTAGGATTCTATTAGCATTAGCTACATACTATGATTATGAGATTTGGCAGATATATGTCAAAATAGCTTTTCTCAATGGATACATTGAAGAAAATATTTTCATGGAATAACCTAGGGGTTTTGAATCCCAGGATGGTTCGAAAGTATGCAAGCTAAAGCGATCCATTTATGGGTTGAAACAAGCTTCGAGGAGTTGGAACATCCGTTTTGATGAAGCCATTAAGTCATTTGGTTTATCAAACATGAGGATGAGCCATGTGTATATAAGAAGGTTAGTAATAGTACTATCACTTTCCTTGTCTTATATGTGGGTGATATTCTGTTGATGGGTAATGACATAGGTATGTTGACAACTGTAAAGGTATAGTTGTCAAATACATTCTCCATGAAAGACTTAGGGGAGGCAATCTATATTCTTGGGATTCGCATCTATAGAGATAGAGCGAAAAGAATAATGGGTTTAT
This sequence comes from Hevea brasiliensis, assembly GCF_030052815.1. Classification (NCBI taxonomy): domain Eukaryota; kingdom Viridiplantae; phylum Streptophyta; class Magnoliopsida; order Malpighiales; family Euphorbiaceae; genus Hevea; species Hevea brasiliensis. The sequence goes on along the minus strand of NC_079496.1, from coordinate 64,733,032 downwards.
CCCAAAGTCTATAATTGGAAAAGATGTTAAAGAGGTTTAATATGCTTGATTCTAAGAGAGGATTGTCAGTAGTGAGACATGGTATCCACCTTTCTAAAGAGATGTCTCCAAAGACACCTGAAGAAAGAGATAAAATGGCCAGGATTCCATATGCTTCGGCTATTGGAAGTTTGATGTATGCAATGTTGTGTATTAGGCTGGATATCGCATATGTTGTTAGTTTGGCTAGTAGGTATCAATCCAATCCAGGTTTGGAACACTGGATAACTATCAAGAATATCGTAAGTACTTGAGAAGAACTAAGGATTTATTCTTGATATATGGAGGTGGTGACTTGCAATTGGATGGTTATACTGATTCTGATTTCCAATCAGATATCGATGATAGAAAGTCTACCTCTGAATATGTGTTCATTTGTAATAGAGGTGCAGTCAGTTGGAAGAGTTCCAAATAGAGTACGACTACAGATTCCACTATCGAGGCTGAGTATATTGCTGCATCAGATGCTGCAAAAGAAGTTGTTTGGATATAAGGAACTCCAGTCTCACCAGAAATCCAAACACATAGAAAGGCACTACCACATTATCAGAGAAATAGTTGGGCGAGGCGATGTAGCCATTCAAAAAATAGCATCAGCTGAAAATTCAGTTGATCCATTCACTAAGCCTATGTTACAAACTCAGCTAGACCAACATCTTGAGAAGATGGGTCTAAGATATTGTAATGAATGGCTCTAGTGCTAGTGGGAGATTGTTAGTAGTATATATCTTGTACATCTTTTATTAATAAAAGGCATTTTCACTTTTCCATTTACATAATATATTTATGTGTAACAGAAAAAGTCCATTGATATTTTGTTAGAAATTTTATTCTTAAGTTGTTAAGAATATGAGTAACAGTATTTCTAGCACAAAGTATCATAAATTGGTTCACAATCGAGGATACTTCACAATAAGGACATGACTTATCTAAAAAGATTGTAATCATGTTTGTTGCCAAGTTATTTATATGAGATGTAAATAAGATGGAATGGTGAGTCTCATGCCATATAACAAATATGATAGGCACTTATAAATGATAAGTAGGTCGAACCAGTGACATTTATGATAAGCACATGGAGTTTACTCTTGTCAATACATTGTCATAAATCATATCAGTGCGTATAATGTCACACCTTACCCCTCTGTAAGGCATAACATGATCCCGTAGAATACCTAATGAACTACCGAACTTCATCTACCGATAACTCATTAAGTACCCTACAAGAGATTTTAAACAATTTTCTTACTTTTGACAAGTGGTGAGCATTTTCTAATAGGTATTTAAGACATATGATTAAAAGTAAATCTAGTTAATATTTTTGGTCCATTTTGTTTTTCCGCAAATTTTATAAAACTTTTGACAGAGTTCTGTCTGTATTTTGAAATACAAGTTCTTCAATACCTGTAAAAAGCACTTCTAAAAATTTTTCTCAACAACTACTTCAATTTCATAATCAAACTCAATTCATTTCAATCAATTTCTCATGTTCAAAATTCAATAATCCTCAAAATATTAGCAATACATTTCATTCAAATTAAATAAAATAGTTCCACTCATATTTCATTAAAGACAAAACAATTTATACACATTCTTACAAATTTATATCAAAAGAAACACAAACTAAACTTTATTACAAACTTCATACAAATTTTTATACAAGCTGCTCAAGACCCATTTACATGTCCATACATTTATATGCAATACATATATCAAAAGAAATATTTACAATTAGGGTATAAATTATACCCGATAGCTTCAAAATAGGAAGATCCTCAATCCTTAGCAGCTCAGTCTGCTGCTCTTCTAGTCTTCGTATCTGCGATAGCAATAGAAGCTATCGTTGAGTACTAGGACTCAGTGGTGCACAACATACTAAAATAATCTTTATGCAAAACTTAAATCACATTTATTCAAAAATTTGGCTGATCATGAGAATTAAGTACAAATCATGCATTATGAGATTTTAAATGCCAACCAAGTTCATTTCAAAGTATCAAAACACATTTCATAAAACCCACAGTTACATCATGCCATTCGAAACAAATAGAATCTCAATAGCCAGAGGCTAAAGAGAAATCACATCACAAGGCTAGCTAGCTCAAATATATGGATATCCATTCACATCCTCTTCTATTGGCACACCTCAACACTTCTCCAGAGAAGGAATCAAAATTCGAAACTAATTATCCCCACTAGTCGTGCTAGTGAGGTGTTCAAATATATGGTCATGACACTGTGGTTTCAAAACTTATCTTAACAATTTGCTAAACATTGTCATTTCAATATACATAATAACTTTCAACAATTTAAATCAAAACATCATAAGAATGCCATAATCCAATATTTCACATTATTCAAAACAGTATGCAAAAGATGATTACAAAAAGTATACGTTGTGCACAAACCTCAAGCGAGTCGCCCCTTGGCCTAGACTCGGTTCCTCGGGTTCCTTCCCGATATTCTTTTCAACTGAAACACACAATTTTACAATGTTTCAGTACTAGAACTTAACATAAATCCAAAAACCTCTAACGTTCTAAACTCGACGTTCTTGAAATTTTGTATTTTGGGTTACTATTCACTACACTATTCAAGTCAAATTATTGACTTTCTAAGGCTTAATAGGTATGGGAATTCCAACTTCATCCACATACCACATTTTGGTCACTAAACTTGTTGGTTTTGGTCATTTTCTCAAAACTTAAGCCTTTTAGGCAAAATTGTCAAATTTTCAATTTTGATGTCCCTAATTGTACTATTTCATTGGTTAGTTTACTGTTGGAATTTGGCAAAACTTCTTCCATAGAAAATGTTTCTTATTGTATTAAGTTTATTCTCATTTTTGGATCACCCCAATTGGAGTTTTGTAGCTCAAGTTATGGCCATTTGAACCATGGCTGCCGGATTAGAAACAACCCATATTTTCTGGGCAAATTTGGTGCTAGCAGTTTTGGGTCACCAACTTGGGGTGGCCAAATGACTTGGTTGCTGGCAGAATTTGGGTTTGTGTTCTTCATGAAAGTTTTAGGTCTATATCTCATCTAGCCACTGGTAATATTTCAGGTCATTTGGACCTACCTAGCTCGAGTTATGACCAAATGAACAAATACTGTTCATTTGGTCAGTTTGTACAGGGCAGCCTGCACTTATCCAACTTTGGTCAATTTGTTCACTAGGTTTTGGTCACTTTTTGGGCATGATTCCTGAATGAAAATTGTGTCATTTTATGTCTATTTTCATCCCCAATTGGTCCCATATCAATTGGACTTGTAAAATTTCATTTTTGGTCCTTCAAAGTTGACCTGGTCATGCTGCCAGCAGCATGACCACACTCCCTCCGAATTTAGCTTTCACTCCAACCATTCCAACATAACTCATTTGGTCAAAAATGACCATTTTTCACTTCACAATAGGTCCAAGACACCATTTACTCATTTCTTACATTTTTGGTTCATAAACCCTAAGTCCCAAAATCCTAACTTACTAAATTGTATTATTTAACCACATTTAATGCTTTTAATCCTAACCATTCAACTAAATAAAGTTTGTAAACTCATTTAAATCCATCAAACCATGCAAATCATACTCCCATCACCTGCTGGCCAAAATTTCAGTAATGGTCCCTCACTATTTTTTATTTTATTTTAAGCATATTTCAAGCTAATTCAAACTAAAAACGCAACAAATAATTACAAACTTTCAAATTGATGTGCTTACCTCAACTTTAATATCCAATCTTTAATTTTTTTTTTCTTCTTTTCTTCTTTCTTTCTTGTTCTTAAGTTGAGATAACAAGCTCTTGTAAGGTTTTTATGGGAGTTATTAAGATTAAGTAAAGAAATTAAAGCTTGAGTGCAAGCTTTAATGGAGGGCCATTCATAGAGATGAGAGGGAAAGGGTGAGGCGGCAACAATGGGAAAAAGATGACCAAAATGATATTTTTTTTTCTTTTTATTTCTTTTATGTATTTTAGCTTATGGAAGACCCAAAAAAAAATCAATTTAATTAATTTATTAATTATTACTCTTATGACATCATGCATGATGTCATGCATGATGTCATCTCCTTACACTTTCTCTTTTTCCTTTTTTTTTATTTTTATTTTTCTATTAGTTCTTTAATTTAATTCCCGACTCTGAAATTTTCTTTTCTCCCTATTTTATTTGACAGTTAGGTCAGGAGTAAGCTCTCGGGGTCAATTGACCAAATTGCCCCTCGCCGGTTCATCCCGATTTGCAATTAATTCCATATTTCTTCCTGCTTCCTGACCTAATTATTTGACTGGCTTAACAGTTATTTTTCGTGATTTTCTCTTTTTCACTGTGTTTATAAGGGTCCTAAGGACCGCAGCGTCACTTTTTACGGTTCGAAATTTGAGTTTAAAATGACTTCGCAGTCATTCCCGAGAAGGTCACTAATCGCTGTGACTCTTGGCTCGTTTAACTTCTTATGTTCTATTTTTCTTACTTATACTTAACTAATTAGCAATTACTAATTATTTATATTTATGGCTTCTCTAGTTGTCTTAAGTGTGGCTCTAATCCCCTTAATTGTCTGGACCGACTCCGGTCACTAGAACAGTGAAATCTACCAGGCTATGCAAACGGGGGTGTTACAATTCTCCCCCCCTTAAAATAAATTTCGTCTCGAAATTTTACCTGGTACTAATCTCTGAATGGCTGTGGGTGCTGTCTCCTCATGTCCTCTTCTCGTTCCGAAGTAGCCTCCTGGCCCGAATGATGGTTCCACAGCACTTTTACCAACGGTATTTGCTTGTTCCGTAGCTGCTTCACCTCATAAGCCAGAATCTCTATGGGTTCTTCTTCATATGTGAGGTCTGGATTCACTTCAATTTCCTCTACTGGTAGTACATGAGATGGGTCTGATCGGTACCTCCTCAACATAGACACATGGAAAACATTATGTATCTTCTCCAACTCTGGAGGTAGTGCCAACCGATATGCCAAAGGACCCACTCTTTCCAGAACCTCATATGGCCCAATGAAGCGAGGACTCAGTTTCCGCTTTTTGCCGAATCTCATAATTTTCTTCCAAGGAGAAACTTTGAGGAAAACTTTCTCACCCACTGCATACTCAATATCTCTTCTCTTCAAATCAATGTAGGACTTCTGACGGTCTGATGCAGTCTTAAGTCAATCTCGGATCACCCTAATTTTCTCTTCAGTGTGCTGAACAATTTCGAGTCCAATTATCTTTCTTTCACCCACGTCATCCCAACACAATGGGGTTCTACATTTTTTGCCATACAAAGCTTCATATGGAGGCATTCCAATGCTTGATTGGTAACTGTTGTTATAAGTAAACTCAATCAAAGGCAAGTGTGTATCCCAACTGCCCTCAAACTCAATCACACAAGCCCGTAGCATGTCCTCCAAGATCTGAATTACCCTCTCAGACTGGCCATCTGTCTGTGGGTGAAATGCCGTACTGAAGTTCAATCTAGTTCCTAGGGCTCTCTGAAGACTACCCTAGAATCTAGAAGTGAACCTAGGATCTCTGTCTAACACGATGGATACTGGCACTCCTTGCAGTCTCACAATCTCATCGATGTATAACTTGGCCAATCTTTCTAAACTGTAGTCCATCCGAACTGGCAGAAAATGAGTAGAATTAGTTAGTCTGTCGACAATGACCCATACTGCATCATGACTCTTCTATGTCCTCGGAAGTCCCATCACAAAATCCATTGTTATTCTTTCCTATTTCCATTCTGGTACTGGTAGTGGATGTAACAACCCAGTGGGTACTTGATGCTCTGCCTTCACTTGCTGACAAGTTAGGCATTTGGATACAAACTCTGCCACATCTCTTTTCATACCCATCCACAAGTAATGCTCCTTTAGCCCCCTATACATTTTTGTGCCACCAGGGTGTATGGCAAAAGGAGACTCATGTGCTTCCTTTAAAATGATTTGCCTCAAATCGACATCATTAGGAACACATATTCTGCCCTGGTGTAGTAGTAGACCATCATCTCTGATTGAGAATTCTGGTTTCTTGCCCTGCCTGACTTCTTCCAATAGGTTTTGATATTTCTGATCATTTTGAGCAGCCATTCTAATATGATCAATCAACACTGGCTATACATGCCATGCAATTGCTGTCTGTCCATCATCATTAATCTCTAAGCTAGCATGCAATGATCTTAACTCATGTACCAAAGACAAAGGAGTAACCCGTAGACTCGCCATAGTCTTGCAACTTAAGGCATCAGCCACAACATTTGCTTTTCCTGGTTGATAGTCTATTAGACAATCATAGTCTTTTATCAACTCTAACCATCTCCTCTGTCTCAAATTCAGCTCTTTCAGGGTGCCCAAATACTTTAAACTCTTATGATCTGTGTGGATGTAACACTTTTCCCTATACAAATAGTGTCTCCAGATCTTAAGAGCAAACACAATAGCTGCAAGCTCCAAATCATGTGTTGGATAATTCCTCTCATGCGGTTTTAACTGGCGTGATGCATAGGCAATGACATTTCGATCTTGCATCAATACACAGCCTAACCCATTGTGAGAAGCGTCACTATAAACGGTGTATTATTTACCCGGAGTAGGTAAAGTCAGGACTGGAGCTTTAGTCAAACATTTTTTTAATTCATCAAAACTCTGTTGGCATTTATCCGTCCACTGAAATTTCACATCTTTTCTAAGCAGCTTGGTCAATGGAGATGCCAACATGGAGAATCCCTCCACAAATCTACGGTAGTATCCAGCTAAACCCAGAAAACTACGAATTTCTGTGACATTTCTGGGTGACCTCCAATTAAGGACAGCTTCAATCTTACTTGGATCTACTTTAATGCCCTCTTCTGATACTACATGCCCCAAGAAAGATATTTCCTTCAGCCAAAATTCACACTTCGATAATTTGGCATATAGTTGTTTCTCCCTCAAAGTCTGCAGTACAATCCGCAAATGTCTATCATGCTCTTCTGCATTCCTCGAATAGACCAATATATCATCAATGAATACCACAACAAACTGGTCGAGGTATGGTCTGAAAATAGTATTCATCAGATCCATAAAAGCAGCTGGAGCATTAGTTAACCCGAATGGCATAACCAAAAACTCATAATGGCCATAGCGGGTTCTGAAGGCAGTTTTAGGAATACTTTGCTCTTGTACTTTCAGCTGATAATTGAAGGAACGGAAGCGTGAAAAACACAAGTTTATACCATTGAATTCAAAAATTTTCACCTAGGGTCACATGCACCATGCAAGATTTATTTTTATCTATTTGATTTCAATGATAAACAACATATTAAAACTCTTTTAATATGTTTTTGGATCTGTATTTGCCATTTAAGATTTTAAAATTAATCAGATTAATTTTAGAACCCTAGATTAAATCAAGAACGATTACACTAACCTCTTGATGTGCTGCAGCGTGTCTGCGCCTTTGAGATTCGTCTTCAGGACACCAGATGTTGTCCCTCTAGCTTGTCCACACCAAGAACACCTATGGCAGCCCTTGAACAGCTTCTAAAGCCTTTTCTATTAATTAGAAATTCAAGTTCTGCCTTTTAAGAGATTAGAGATGCAAACAGGACACTAGAAACAATTTCTAGTGTTCTTAATTCAAGAGATTGATGGCTAATCTCTTTGAATTGATGAGAGATGAAGAGAAATAGCTGGAGAGGCTCAAAGTGGCGTGACATATGAGAGGAGAGGCTGCTGGTTGTGTTTTCTTTTCATAACCCCACTTAAATAGCTAGGTTAACACATTAAACCCTAGCCACATGTCACCTTTTGATTAGCTCTAGGTTTAAGTGACCCAATCACATTGTGCCAAGTGTCAAACCTATATTTAATCTTGATTTTAATCATCTTACATGATTAAAAATATTTGTAAGCTTATGTGTTATGCCATGTGTCACCATCTCATGGTGCCACGTGTCACACCGCAAAATGACCAAAATGCCCTGTGTCTTAATTTTGAGTTCTTAACCCAAAATAATTATTTTCTTCTTCTAATTAATTTATATCAAATATAAATTAATTAATTAATCTCTATTAATTAATTTCTCATCAATTAAATTCATATTTAAACACTTTAAATATAAATTTAATTTATACTACACATCCAATAATCTAGATTTGGTTTCAAGTCATGCTAGGGACTTTGCAATTTAATTACAAACCAAATCTATTTAATTAATCAATTAAACTCTTTAATTAATTAATTAAATCATATTTAAATAGGTGATAACTTGTGTATGTGTGTGACTTACTAGGCTCATCACTAATTAGCAATGAGACATGATATCAACTCTTAATATCATCAGAACTCTTTCTTACCATAAATGATTTCTCTAAATCATTTTATGAACCTCATAGACCATGGTTAACACCTAGCATAGCATGCCATGGCCACTCAATTAGTAATAAGATTTACCTTAAATGAACCTATAATCATATGTTACCATGCACTAGAATCTCTACATTACAAAATCCCAACTCAATTTGAGTCATGGTTTATGTCAAACTCCATTTGCTATGAATATTATGTTCTCTTTTAATTCCAGTTCTTGATTAAAAGATTTTTCTCATCAGAAACTCTTTTCTGAATAAATCTATCTGTCCTGGCTAGGAACTTGAAACATCAAGAACAATTAAATGAACATAGGATTTTATCTCTATTTACTTAGAGAGCAGATTCCTTCTTGATCAACACCTACCTCCATATATAACTAGCGAGAGCCAACACATGCCCATATACCCATACATAGTACAAGTATGAAAGCGATATCAAACTCAAACTACCTATATACAAGATAAGCTGTGCTATCTCAGGTCTAAAGATTATATGCCTTGATATGATTTATGACAAAACATTGACAAGAGTAAACTCCATGTGCTTGTCATAAGTGTCACCAGTTCGACCTACTTATCATTTATAAGTGCCTATCATGTTTGTTATATGGCATGAGACTCACCATTCCATCTTATTTATATCTCATATAAATAACTTGGGAACAAACATGAATACAATCTTTCTAGATAAGTCATGTCCTTATTATGAAGTATCCTCGATTGTGAACCTATTTATGATACTTTGTGCTAGAAATATTGTCACTCATATTCTTAACAACTTAAGAATAATATTTCTAACAAAATATCAATGGACCTTTTCTATTACACATAAATATATTATGTAAACGGAAAAGTGGAAATGCCTTTTATTATTAAAAATATGTACAAGATACATACTAAATGATATGCTATAGGGCATACTACTAACAATCTCCCACTAGCACTAGAGCCATTCATTACAATACCTTAGACCCATCTTCTCAAGATGTCAGTCTAACTGAGCTTGTGACAAAGGCTTAGTGAATGGATCAGCTGAATTTTTCAGCTGATGTTATTTTTCTGCATGGCTATATCGCCTTTGCCCAACTATATGTCTGATAATATGGTAGTGCCTTTCTATGTGTTTGGATTTTGGTGAGACCTTAGTTCCTTAGCCTGTATGACTGCTCCATTATTGTCACAGTGTAGTGGGCTGGCGACTCAATGGAAGGAACTACGTAAGTTCTATCACGAACTTCTTTATCCAAGCGACTTCTTTTGCGACATCGATGCGACAATATACTCAGCCTCAGTAGTGGAATCTGCAGTCGTGCTCTGTTTGGAACTCTTCCAACTGACTGCACCTCCATTACAAATGAACACATATCCAGAGGTAGACTTTCTATCATCGATATCTAATTGGAAATCAGAATCAGTATAACCATCCAATTGCAAGTCTCCACCTCCATAAATCAAGAATAAATCCTTAGTTCTTCTCAAGTACTTAAGGATATTCTTGTGACTATCGATGTTCCAAACTGGATTAGATTGATACACGCTAGTCAAACTAATAGCATATGCGATATCAGGCCTAGTACACAACATTGCATACATTAAACTTCCAATAGCGAAGCATATGGAATCTGGCCATCTTATCTCTTTCTTCAGGTGTCTTTGGAGACATCTCTCTAGAAAGGTGGATACCATGTCTCACTGGTAACAATCCTCTCCTGGAATCAAGTATGTTAAACCTCTTTAACACCTTTTCTAAGTAAAGACTTTGTGATAAAACAATTATCCTTTTAGCTCTATCTCTATAGATTCTAATACCAAGAATATAGGTTTCATCCCCTAAGTCTTTCATGTAGAATGTATTTGACAACAATACCTTTATAGTCGTCAACATAACTGTATCATTAACAATCAACAGTATGTAATCCACATATAAGACAAGGAAAGTGATAGCTTTGTCACTAACCTTCTTATATACACATGGCTCATCCTCATTTTTGATAAAACCAAAAGATTTAATGGCTTCATCAAAACGGATGTTCCAACTCCTCGAAGCTTGTTTCAACCCATAAATGGATCGCTTTAGCTTGCATACCTTGGAACCATCTTGGGATTCAAATCCCCTAGGTTGTTCGATGAAATTGTTTTCTTCAATGTATCCATTAAGAAAATTTGTTTTGACATCCATCTGCCAAATCTCATAATCATAGTATGCATCTATTGCTAATAAAATCCTAATTGATTTAAGCATGGCAACAGTCGAGTAAGTCTCATCATAGTCAATTCCTTGCCTTTGGCAAAACCCTTTCGCTACTAGCCTTGCCTTATAGGTCTCTACCTTTCCATCGGAACCAATTTTCTTCTTGAAAACCCATTTGTTCCCTATAGGTACAATACCTTTAGGTGGGTCAACAAGATCCCAAACTTGATTCTTATACATGGAATCAATCTCGGATTTCATAGCATCAATCCATTTTGAAGATTCTATATCTGATATAGCTTCTTCATAGGTAAGTGGATCATCTCCATGATCTACTTCTTCAGGAGTAGACAACTCTTGTTCTTCTTCATGAAGAAAACCATATCTCACCGGTGGGTGAGATACCACAGTTGTTATACGAGGAGCAGTTTGTAGATGTTTCATCAATGGGTATAGGTTGACTAGATGGATCTATATCCATCGATGCATTGGTTGGTCGAAATTCTCCAATTCTAACTCTATTTGCCTTCCTTTGCCTCCTTCTTGAACAAGTATTTGTTCAAGAAATGTGGCATCTCTACTTATCACAACCTTTTGTGAAGTAGGCAAATAAAAATAATATCCAAAACTATCTTTTGGATATCCAACAAATTGACCTTTTACGATCTGGTCTCCAATTTATCGGTGTTGACTTTTGATATAAGTGGACAACCCCAAATCTTAACATGCTTAAGACTTGGTTTTCTTCCATACCATATCTCATAAGGTGTGGAAGAAAGCGATTTTGATGGAATCCTATTCGAATATATAAAGTGATTCTAATGCAAATCCCCAAAGGAGATTGGCATATCGGTATAGCTCATCATACTACGTACCATATCCAATAAGTACGATTTCTCCTTTCAGATACACCATTCAGCTGTGGCGTTCCTGGAGGAGTCAGCTGAGAAACAATGCCATGCTCTCTCAAGTATTCATCAAATTCAGTACTCAAATATTCACCTCCACGATCTGATCGAAGAACTTTAATATTCTTTCCTGTTTGATTTTCTACTTCAGATTTAAATTCTTTGAACTTTTCAAAGGATTCATGTTTGTATTTCATCAAATACAAATACCCAAACCTTGATTTAGCATCAGTAAAGGTAATAAAATAATGAAAGCCCCCTCTAGCCATTTCTTTAAACAGACCACATACATCACTATGTATTAGTTCCAAAATATTTTTAGCTCTTAGCCCTTGTCCAACAAAGGGTGATCTAGTCATTTTGCCCTGAAGGCAAGATTCACAAGTTGGAGTAGGCTCAGAGCCCAATGAGGATAGAATCCCCATTTTCTCCAATTTTGCAATCCTATCTTCTACAACATGACATAACCTTAAGTGCCAAATATATTTTGAACTTGAGTTGGTTTTCACCATGGCATTGTATTCTTTTAGATCACTTGCATTCATTTTGTGTTTGTCATTATTATCCAAATAATAAAGACCATCATTCATATAACCGAACCAACATATTTATTTCCAAAATAAATATTGCAAACATCATCTGTGAATTGAAATTCATAGCCATTTTTAGTCAAACTTGATATAGAAATGATGTTCTTAAAAGCATCAGGTACATATAAAATATTATCCAAACACAAAACATGTCCAAACATGTAAAAGATTTAGATCCTATGGCTAAAGCTTCAGGTTGAGCCATTGCCAATCAGGACTCTAATATCTTGAGAATGCAAGTCACTCTTGTTTGCTAGTTCTGCATATCATTAGAAATGTGAAGCGGCACGATATCTAAAACCCAAGTGTAGATGAACTATAAGTATCATCGAATCTAAATAACAAGATATGGACATACCTTAGAAGGTGTATCCTTCTTGTCCTTGAGAAGCAAGATACTGCAGGCGGTTCCTTTTCAGTGCCCATCCTTTTGGCGATGGAAACACTTTCCTTTGCCTTCATCGACTTTAGTCTTCCTTTTACTGTTTAGCTATTTTCTTGGAAGGACCAGAATCGAGGTTTCTTTTTCTTATTGCCTTTCTTCTTGTTGGACTTTCCAGTGGAAGAAGATGCAACCAAAGCTACCTCTTTTCCTTTATTGCACAGCATATTCTTTTGGGCAATAACCAGCATGTTGAGTAATTCGGCTAAGGTGCATTCTGTTTAGTCATATGGAAATTTGTCACAAAATTCCCAAAAGACTCGAGGAAGGGATGAAGGATCAAATCCGTTTGTAGTTGGAAATCCATGTTGAAGTCAAGATGTTCCAAGCTGCTCAATCACCGAATCATCTTGTGGACATGATCCCCAACATTACATCCCTCGGACATCCTCATACGGAATAAGCTGTTTAGATATCTCATACCTAGCATTCTCTTTGTGCTCACCATACAACTCTTGTAGGTGAAGGAGGATCTCACTCGCACTCTGCATGTTCTCATGTTGTACGTAACTCATTACTCATAGAAGCAAGCATGTAACACTTAGCTCTTATATCATGCTCTTTCCACTTGTCCAAAGTTTCATGTTCCTCTTGTGTGGCCTCTGGAGGTAAGGGACCAGGAACATTTGAATCTAGAACATATCCTATATGTTCAAGGTTCAAGACAAGTTTCAAATTTCTTAGCCAATCGAATGATTAGGTCCTGTCAACTGTTGTGATCAAGTATGCTTGCAAGGATATTGGATGGTGGTGGTTGTTTTGTGCTCATTTTTATCGAGAAAATTAGCTGAGAAAATAACCAGATTAATTAGTAAATGTATCATGTAATTAACCAAAATGATTATGGTCTTTTAATCAAATTGGTCCTCCCACTAACTTAGCGAATCCTACACTTCCAAAGTAGAAGCGGAAATCCTAGTTGGATGGATTTCTAGTGGGTGATTGAATTCTTATAATTCTATTGATCATCCTCAGGTACATCCATTATTGGAATTACAATAAACTATAAGTGAGCAACTCCTTGCCCATCACATCTCATGTGAGGTTCAATCCTTTTACTAGCCCCTAATGCTCAAAATCTCAGGTACATCCAATATTGAATTATCTTGCATTAGTTAAGTTGATCCCATTGAGCGATAATTATGCAAATAATTTTAATGTCCTCTGGTACATCCAATATTGGCCACCAAACCATTTACATATTTACAACATCTCATGCTTAACAATTATTCTTAAGAAAATCTCTTAAATTAATTGCATCTCATGCAACTATTTAAAATTTCTTAAAATAATTGCCCCAATGGAGGGCTTATGTTATAATTACTTTAATTATAGCATTTCCAACTTAATCATTTGTTTGGAAGATTTTATAGCCATCCTAATTACTATTAAGGTCTCACTTTGCACATTATCCATTTAGCATGCATATATCATATAATTGCATACATTCCCATACATCTCATGCATTCATGGATAAGCAGTAAATATGTTATGATCATGGACTTTCTAAGGTATTCAATTCGAGCCACTAAGAATTGAATCGGGCATTCCTAGGTGCATTTCATTCATTCATTTTACAAGAGTTGCTGAAGGAGTACATAATCAACACTTGATATTGAATTCCTCCCCTTTGGTCCCACCAATGCTCTTGACCTCCTTGAACTTCTTGCAATCCAATATTACATAGTAATCCTTGGCATACCAAGGCGAATTTACAAGAACTTAAATAAATGAAATTACAACCCAAAAATATTACAAACTTAATAATACATGCCCAAAATAAATTAAAATAAATTAATTAATTTACAATCCCAAAGAAACATAAAAGAAATAAATCCAATCACATTGGTCTTTTATAGTCCATCATCATCCATCATGCATATCACTATTTAACAATTAAATAAAACATAAATTCTTAAATTAAATTGAATATCTCATATTCAACTTAAAATTCCAGATTTGAATATGATTCAAATAAATTTAAAAATTCAGATTTGAATCTCATTCAAACAAATTTAAAAATTCAGATTTAAATCACATTCAAACAACTTCAAAAATTCAGATTTGAATCACATTCAAACATTTTTTAAAAAATCAGATTTGAATCACATTCAAATATTTTTAAAAATCAGATCTGAATTTTATTGAATCAATTTTAAAAATCAGATTTAAATATGATTCAAACAACTTTAAAAATTCAGATTTGAATCTCATTCAAACAACTTTTAAAATTCAGATTTGAATCACATTCAAACATTTTTTAAAATTCTGATTTGAATCATAATTTAATTGTGTGATTAAAACAACTAATTAAACACTTTAATTAGTCAAAGAATAGGCCTTAGATCATACAACAATTGCAGAATTAAAAGCCAAACCTTGAATCACCCATGGAACCATTGTTGCCGCCACCAATGGTGGCTTCTCCATGTGTGACGCCACATCTCATGATCCAACCAGCAATGAATCTCTTGATCTCATGATCAAACACACAATTAGATTATATAATCAACAATCTAAATGGCAAATCTAGTGGCTCGATACCAATTGAAGGCAGGCGTGAAAAACACAAGTTTATACCATTGAATTCAAAAATTTTCACCTAGGGTCACATGCACCATGCAAGATTTATTTTTATCTATTTGATTTCAATGATAAACAACATATTAAAACTCTTTTAATATGTTTTTGGATCTGTATTTGCCATTTAAGATTTTAAAATTAATCAGATTAATTTTAGAACCTAGATTAAATCAAGAACGATTACACTAACCTCTTGATGTCTTTGCAGCGTGTCTGCGCCTTTGAGATTCATCTTGAGGACACGGATGTTGTCCCTCTAGCTTGTCCACACCAAGAACACCTATGGAAGCCCTTGAACAGCTTCTAAAGCCTTTTCTATTAATTAGAAATTCAAGTTCTGCCTTTTAAGAGATTAGAGATGCAAACAGGACACTAGAAACAATTTCTAGTGTTCTTAATTCAAGAGATTGATGGCTAATCTCTTTGAATTGATGAGAGATGAAGAGAAATAGCTGGAGAGGCTCAAAGTGGCGTGACATATGAGAGGAGAGGCTGCTGGTTGTGTTTTCTTTTCATAACCCCACTTAAATAGCTAGGTTAACACATTAAACCCTAGCCACATGTCACCTTTTGATTAGCTCTAGGTTTAAGTGACCCAATCACATTGTGCCAAGTATCAAACCTATATTTAATCTTGATTTTAATCATCTTACATGATTAAAAATATTTGTAAGCTTATGTGTTATGCCATGTGTCACCATCTTATGGTGCCACGTGTCACACTGCAAAATGACCAAAATGCCCCTGTGTCTTAATTTTGAGTTCTTAACCCAAAATAATTATTTTCTTCTTCTAATTAATTTATATCAAATATAAATTAATTAATTAATCTCTATTAATTAATTTCTCATCAATTAAATTCATATTTAAACACTTTAAATATAAATTTAATTTATACTACACATCCAATAATCTAGATTTGGTTTCAAGTCATGCTAGGGACTTTGCAATTTAATTACAAACCAAATCTATTTAATTAATCAATTAAACTCTTTAATTAATTAATTAAATCATATTTAAATAGGTGATAACTTGTGTATGTGTGTGACTTACTAGGCTCATCACTAATTGGCAATGAGACATGATATCAACTCTTAATATCATCGAACTCTTTCTTACCATAAATGATTTCTCTAAATCATTTTATGAACCTCATAGACCATGGTTAACACCTAGCATAGCATGCCATGGCCACCCAATTAGTAATAAGATTTACCTTAAATGAACCTATAATCATATGTTACCATGCACTAGAATCTCTCTGTTACAAAATCCCAACTCAAATTTGAGTCATGGTTTATGTCAAACTCCATTTGCTATGAATATTATGTTCTCTTTTAATTCCAGTTCTTGATTAAAAGATTTTCTCATCGAAACTCTTTTACGAATAAATCTATCTGTCTGGCAGGAACTTGAAACATCAAGAACAATTAAATGAACATAGGATTTTATCTCTATTTACTTAGAGAGCAGATTCCTTCTTGATTAACACCTACCTCCATATATAACTAGCGAGAGCCAACACATGCCCATATACCCATACATAGTACAAGTATGAAAGCGATATCAAACTCAAACTACCTATATACAAGATAAGCTGCTATCTCAGGTCTAAAGATTATATGCACTGATATGATTTATGACAAAACATTGACAAGAGTAAACTCCATGTGCTTGTCATAAGTGTCACTGGTTCGGCCTACTTATCATTTATAAGTGCCTATCATGTTTGTTATATGGCATGAGACTCACCATTCCATCTTATTTATATCTCATATAAATAACTTGGGAACAAACATGAATACAATCTTTCTGGATAAGTCATGTCCTTATTATGAAGTATCCTCGATTGTGAACCTATTTATGATACTTTGTGCTAGAAATATTGTCACTCATATTCTTAACAACTTAAGAATAATATTTCTAACAAAATATCAATGGACCTTTTCTATTACACATAAATATATTATGTAAACGGAAAAGTGGAAATGCCTTTTATTATTAAAAATATGTACAAGATACATACTAAATGATATGCTCTAGGGCATACTACTAACAATAATAACCTAATCTAAGGTCAATTTTGGAGAACACAGCTGCACCCCTCAACTGATCAAACAAGTCATCAATGCGGGGCAATGGATATCTATTCGTTATTGTCACCTTATTCAATTGCCGATAATCAATACACAAGCGGAGAGTGCCATCTTTCTTCTTTACAAACAACACTGGCGCTCCCCAAGGTGACACACTAGGGCAGATAAAGCCCTTGTCAAGCAACTCTTGCAATTGTACTTTCAACTCTTTTAATTCTGCAGGTGCCATTCTATATGGCGTTATGGAGATTGGGTCCACACCAGGCATAACATCAATCTCAAACTGCACCTCTCTTTCTGGAGGTAATCCTGGCAATTCATCAGGAAACACATCCGAAAAGTCACATACAGTAGGGATGTCCCTCAATGCTGGACTACCCATTTGGGTGTCTATCACTTGTGCCAAGTACGTCTCACACCCTTTCCTAATCATTTTTCTGGCCAGTGCAGCTGAAATGATGTTTGATGGCAGTTAATGCCTCTCCCCATGTATTACCACATCACCGTACAAAGGGAGACCAAAAGTGACTGTCTTCAGTCTACAGTCAATCATGGCATGATGCCTGGCTAACCAATCCATGCCCAAGATGATATCATATTTTCTGAAGGGCATTTCAATCAAGTCTGACAGGAAAACATGTCCTTGGATCACCAAAGGACAGTCTCTATAAATTCTGTTGACCCGGACCTCTTGTCCTAACGGACTAGTTACTAGCACTTCAAAACCCATTTGCACACATGGAACAGCAAGTGAACTGACTATGCTAGCACTAATATATGAATGGGTTGAACCCGGATCAAACAATACAAATACTTCTTGATCAAAGATAGAGAATGTACCAGCCACCACATTAGAAGTCTCAGCCTCTTCTCGCTGTCTCATTGTGTAGATTCTGGTTGAAGCACTTCCTTGTCCTGATTAACCAACTGTGCCCTGACTGCCTGAAGCAGTGCCTCTACCTCTGCCTCTTCCTCTGCCAACTGACTGTGAACCTCTGGGAGCAAGACTCTGAATAGATCCCTCGAAGTAGTAGGAGCTGGACCAAATCTCAAAGACGGAGCACTAGTGCAGTCTCTTGCTAAATGACCCTGTCCATGAATCTTGCCACAAGTCTCACAGGGGCGGGCAGAATGTGAACCCCTGCTCGACTGCTGACCAGACCTAGGGGGTCTCTGTCCAGAAAATCTGCCTCTACCAAATCTTCCACCTCGACCCCTGCTGGGTCCACTAAATTTCTTTCTCTTTCTAGAGGTAGCACCAGAACTCTATTCAACTGATTTTTCCCCTAGTCTTTTTCTGATTTCTCAGCTTTTTCTGATTTTTCTTTCACTGGGGTTGCTTCTGATTCAATTCTCTCCAGTTCAAGTGCTTGAGACATAAGCTCTGAGAATTTGCTATGTCGAAATCCCACAACTTGCATCCTTATGCTGGGCTTCAAACCCGTCTCAAATCTCTTACATCTTGCCTTGCTGGTAGTAAGGAGACTCCCAGCATAATGACTTAAGCGAGAGAACTCCCTCTCATACTCTACCGCCGATCGGTTCCCTTGTTTCAAACTTAAAAATTCTTGCAGTTTCTGATCAACATATGCATCTGGGATGTATTTCTATCTGAACTCTCTGATGAATTCATCCCAGGTCAGCACTAGTGGTTCAGCCAAGCTGTGGGGGATGGTCTTCCACCAATCATACGCATCCCCTTGCAGTAGCGACACAGAATACTCAAACTTTAGCTCATCTTGGCAATGCAGCTTCTTAAATACTCTGTCCATTCTTTCAAGCCATTGCTCTGCCTCCAAAGGGTCCACTGTACCCTTAAATTCTGCAGCCCCATACTTCAATAACTTATCATCTTTATGCAGTGGAGCGGTGGTTGTGCCACAGGTGGTTGGGGTGGAGCTTGAGCAGGCATACCCCCAGCCATTTGTTGAAACATCGCAGCCATCTGCTGTGCAAACTGTGCAGGGAACTGCGGCATTTGTGGGGCTGGTGCTGCTGACCCACTAACATTCGGTAAAGCTGGGGCTTCCCCATGTGCCTCAGCTTCAACAGACTGCTCAACTGAGCGATCCCCTTCTTCCATTTCAATCTGAAGTTAGGGTATCTCCTAAACAAATAACACATGTAGATTTCCCCCCGTTAGTTCATATTCATGATGTAATGCACTGTATGTAACAATTATGGACATTGAGCAGTTATACTTAACAAAGAAAAGACACAAATTCACAATTTAAAACATACTTCAAAAACTTGCTCTGAGACCACTAAAACATGTCACACCTTACCCCTCTGTAAGGCTTAACATGATCCCGTAGAATGCCTAATGAACTACCGAACTTCACCTACCGATAACTCATTAAGTACCCTACAAGAGATTTTAAACAATTTTCTTACTTTTGACAAGTGGTGAGCATTTTTTAATAGGTATTTAAAACATATGATTAAAAGTAAATCTAGTTAATATTTTTGGTCCATTTTGTTTTTCCGCAAATTTTATAAAAATTTTGACAGAGTTCTGTTTGTATTCTGAAAAACTAGTTCTTCAAATATCTGTAAAAAGCACTTCTAAAAATTTTTCTCAACAACTACTTCAATTTCACAATCAAACTCAATTCATTTCAATCAATTTCTCATGTTCAAAATTCAATAATCCTCAAAATATTAACAATACATTTCATTCAAATTAAATAAAATAGTTCCACTCATATTTCATTAAAGACAAAACAATTTATACACATTCTTACAAATTTATATCAAAAGAAACACAAACTAAACTTTATTACAAACTTCATACAAATTTTTGTACAAGCTGCTCAAGACCCATTTACATGTCCATACATTTATATGCAATACATACATCAAAAGAAATATTTACAATTAGGGTATAAATTATACCCAATAGCTTCAAAACAGGAAGATCCTCAATCCTTAGCAGCTCAGTCTGCTGCTCTTCTAGTCTCCGTATCTGCGACAACAATAGAAGCTATCGCTGAGTACTAGGACTCAGTGGTGCACAACATACTAAAATAATCTTTATGCAAAACTTAAATCACATTTATTCAAAAATTTGGCTGATCATGAGAATTAAGTACAAATCATGCATTATGAGATTTTAAATGCAAACCAAGTTCATTTCAAAGTATCAAAACACATTTCATAAAACCCACAGTTACATCATGCCATTCGAAACAAATAGAATCTCAATAGCCATAGGCTAAAGAGAAATCACATCACAAGACTAGCTAGCTCAAATATATGGATATCCATTCACATCCTCTTCTACTGACACACCTCAACACTTCTCCAGAGAAGGAATCAAAATTCGAAACTAATTACCCCCATTAGTCGTGCTAGTGAGGTGTTCAAATATATGGTCATGGCACTGTGGTTTCAAAACTTATCTTAACAATTTGCTAAACATTGTCATTTCAATATACATAATAACTTTCAACAATTTAAATCACAACATCATAAGAATGCCATAATCCAATATTTCACATTATTCAAAATAGTATGCAAAAGATGATTACAAAAAGTATACGTTGTACACAAACCTCAAGCGAGTCGCCCCTTAGCCTCGACTCGGTTCCTCGGGTTCCTTCCCGATATTCTTTTCAACTGAAACACATAATTTTACAATGTTTCAGTACTAGAACTTAACATAAATCCAAAATAAATTTAGCCTCATTTTTACCTAGCTCTAACGTGCTAAACTCGACGTTCTTGAAATTTTATGTTTCGGGTTACTATTCACTGCACTATTCAAGTCAAATTATTGACTTTCTAAGGCTTAATAGGTATGGGAATTCCAACTTCACCAACATACCACATTTTGGTCACTAAACTTGTTGGTTTTGGTCATTTTCTCAAAACTTAGGCCTTTTAGGCAAAATTGTCAAATTTTCAATTTTGGTGTCCCTAATTGTACTGTTTCATTAGTCAGTTTGTTGTTGGAATTTGGCAAAACTTCCTTCATCGAAAATGTTCCTTATTGTCTTAAGTTTATTCTTATTTTTGGATCACCCCAATTGGAGTTTTGTAGCTCAAGTTATGGCCATTTGAACCATGGCTGCCGGATTGGAAAAAACCCAGATTTTCTGGGCAAATTTGGTGCTGACAGTTTTGGGTCACCAACATGGGTGGCCAAATGACTTGGTTTCTGGCAGAATTTGGGTTTGTGTTCTTCATGAAAGTTTTAGGTCTATATCTCATCTAGCCAGTGGTAAAATTTCAGGTCATTTGGACCTGCCTAGCTCGAGTTATGACCAAATGAATAAATACTGTTCATTTGGTCAGTTTGTACAGGGCAGCCTGCACTTATCCAACTTTGGTCAATTTGTTCACTAGGTTTTGGTCACTTTGTGGGCATGGTTCCCAAATGAAAATTGTGTCATTTTATGTCTATTTTCATCCCCAATTGGTCCCATATCAATTGGACTTGTAAAATTTCATTTTTGGTCCTTCAAAGCTGACTTGGTCATGCTGCTAGCAGCATGACCACACTCCCTCCGAATTTAGCTTTCACTCCAACCATTCCAACATAACTCATTTGGTCACAAATGACCATTTTTCACTTCACAAATAGGTCCAAGACACCATTTACTCATTTCTTACATTTTTTGTTCATAAACCCTAAGTCCCAAAATCCTAACTTACTAAATTGTATTATTTAACCACATTTAATGCTTTTAATCCTAACCATTCAACTAAATAAAGTTTCTAAACTCATTTAAATCCATCAAACCATGCAAATCATACTTCCATCACCTGCTGGCCAAAATTTCAGTAATGGTCCCTCACTATATTTTTTTTTATTTTAAGCATATTTCAAGCTAATTCAAACTAAAAACGCAACAAATAATTACAAACTTTCAAATTGATGTGCTTACCTCAACTTTAATATCCAATCTTCAATTTTTTCTCTTCTTTTCTTCTTTCTTTCTTGTTCTTAAGTTCATATAACAAGCTCTTGTAAGGTTTTTATGGGAGTTATTAAGATTAAGTGAAGAAATTAAAGCTTGAGTGCAGGCTTTAATGGAGGGCCATTCATGGAGATGAGAGGGAAAAGGTAAGGCGGCAACAATGGGAAAAAGATGACCAAAATGATATATTTTTTTCTTTTTATTTCTTTTATGTATTTTAGCTTATGGAAGACCCAAAAAAAAATCAATTTAATTAATTTATTAATTATTACTCTTATGACATCATGCATGATGTCATGCATGATGTCATCTCCCTACACTTTCTCTTTTTCCTTTTTTTTATTTTTATTTTTCTATTAGTTCTTTAATTTAATTCCCGACTCCGAAATTTTCTTTTCTCCCTATTTTATTTGACAGTTAGGTTAGGAGTCAGCTCTCGGGGTCAATTGACCAAATTGCCCCTCCCTGGTTCATCTCTGTTTGTAATTAATTCCATATTTCTTCCTGCTTCCTGACCTAATTATTTGACTGGCTTAACAGTTATTTTTCGTGATTTTCTCTTTTTCACTGTGTTTATAAGGGTCCTAAGGACCGCAGCGTCACTTTTTATGGTTCGAAATTTGAGTTTAAAATGACTTCGCAGTCATTCCCGAGAAGGCCACCCATCGCTGTGACTCTTGGCTCGTTTAACTTCTTATGTTTCGTTTTTCTTACTTATACTTAACTAATTAGCAATTACTAATTATTTATATTTATGGCTTCTCTAGTTGTCTTAAGTGTGGCTCTAATCCCCTTAATTTTCCGGACTAACTCCGGTCACTAGAACAGTGAAATCTACCAGGCTATGCAAATGGGGGTGTTACATATAATCTTTAGACCTGAGATAGCACAGTTATCTTGTATATAGGTGGTTTGAGTTTGATATTGCTTTCATACTTATACTATGTATGGGTATATGGGCATGTGTTGGCTCCTACTAGTTATATATGGGGGTTAGTGTTGATCAAGATGGAATCTGTTGCTCGAAATAAGTAGGGATAAAATCCTATGTTCATTTAATTGTTCTTGATGTTTCAAGTTCCTGGCTAGGACAGATAGATTTAATCAGAAAAGAGTTTCTGATGAGAAAATCTTTTAATCAAGAACTGGAATTAAAGAAGAATATAATATTCATAGCAAATGGAGTTTGACATAAACCATGACTCCAACTCGAATTGGGATTTTGTAACAGAGAGATTCTAGTGCATGGTAACACATGATTATAGGTTCATTTGAGGTAAACCTTATTACTAATTGGGTGGCTATGGCATGCTATGCTAGGTATTAACCATAGTCTATAAGCTGCATAAAATGATTTAGAGAAATCATTTATGGTAAGAAAAAGTTTTGATGATATTAAGAGTTGATATCATGTCTCATTACCAATTAGTGATGAGCCTAGTAAGTCACACACATACACAAGTAATCACCAAATTAAATATGATTTAATTAATTAATTAAAGAGTTTAATTGATTAATTAAATAGGTTTGGTTTGCAATTAGATTGCAAAGTCCCTAGCATGACTTGAAACCAAATCTAGGCTATTGGATGTATCGTATAAGTTAAAGTGTTTAAATATGAATTTAATTAATGAGAAATTTATTAATAGAGATTAATTAATTAATTTATATTTGATATAAATTGATTATAAGAAGAAAATTAATTATTTTGGGTTAAGACCTCAAAATTAAGACACAAGGGTATTTTGGTCATTTCACAGGTTGACATGTGGCACCATGAGATGGTGACACATGGCACTACACATAAGCTTATCATATGTCTTTTAATCATGTAAGATGATCAAAGTCAAGATTAAATATAGGTTTAACACTTGGCACAATGTGATTGGGTCAATTAAACCTAGAGCCAATCAGAAGGTGACATGTGATAAGGGTTTTAAGTGGTGACCTAGCTATATAAGTGTAAGGATGAAAGAACAAAAATACAAGCTGTTGTATTCTCTTGGTGCCGCCACCCTTGGAGTGTTCTTCTTCTCATCTTCTTTATCTCTCATCAATTCAAAGAGATTTCTCAACAATCTCTTGAATTAAAAATACTGGAAATTGTTTCTAGTGTTCTGTTTACATCTATAATCTCTCAAAAGGCAAAACTTGATTTTCTAATTGATTGAAAAAGCTTTAGAAGCTGTTCAAGGGGCTGCCATTAGTGATCTTGATGTGGAAAAGCTAGAGGACAACATTTAGTGTCCTAGGCACATCCTAAAGGTACCAAACACACTGCAGTGCATAAAAAAGGTTAGTGCATTTGTTCTTAATCTAATATAGGGTTCTAAAGAATTAATCTGTTAATTCTAAAATCTTAAATGGCAAATGTAGATCCAAAAATATATTAAAAGAGTTTTAATATGCTGTTTATCATTGAAATCAAATAGATAAAAATAAATCTTGCATGATGCAGGTGACCCTATATGAAAAATTTTTGAATTCAACGATCTAAACTTGTGTTTTTCATGCTTCCGCTCCTTCACTCATCCTACTAAATTGGCGAATCCTACACTTCCAAAGTAGGAAACACAAATCATAGTTAGATGGATTTCTAGTGGATGATTGAATTCTTATAATCTTATTGATCATCCTCAGGCACATCCATTATTGGAATCACAATGAACTATAAGTGAGCAACTCCTTGCCCATCACATCTCATGTGAAGTTCAATTATTTATTTGGCCTCTAACGCTCCAAATCTTAGGCACATCCATTATTGACTTATCTTGCATTATTTAAGTTTATCCCATTTAGCTAGTAGGCATGCAAATAATTTTAATGACCTTAGGCACATCCATTATTGGCCACCAACTATTTACATACTTACAACATCTTATGCTTAACAATTATTCTTAAGAAAATCTCTTAAACAAATGCATCATTTCCAAGCTCATATAGCCAATAATGCAAGTATTTAAAATTTCTTAAAATAACTACCTCAATGGAGGGTCATGATATAATTACCATAATTATACCATTCCAACTTAATCATTTGTTTGGAAGATTTTGTGGTCGACTTAATTACTATTATGGTCTCACTTCGCACATTATCCAGTTGGCATGCATATATCAAATACTTGCATGCATTCATATACATCTCATGCATACATGGATAAACAAATAATATGGTATGATCATAGACTTTCTAAGAGATTCAATTCTGAGCCACCAAGAATTGAACCAGGGCATTCCTAAGTGTATTTCATTCATTCATTTTACAAGAATTACTGAAGGAGTACATAATCAACCCTTTATCTTGATCTCCTTCCACTGGTCCCACCAATACTCTTGACCTGCTTGTTCTTCTTGCAATCCGATTACATTGTAACCCTTGGCATACCAAGGTGAATATATAAGAATATGGACTTTTAAAGTCCTTAAATAAATGAAAATACATCCTAAGTTATTACATCATTTGTAATACATGCCTCTAAAATAAAATTAATTATTTTACATCCAAAAAAAAAATAAAAGAAATAAATCCAATCACATTGGTCTTTTATTGTCCATGATCATCCATCATGCATATTAAAATTTAGTAATAAAAGAAATATACATGTTTAAAATTAAATTGAATATCACATACTCAATCAGTACTCAATTTGAATTTCATTCAAATCAATTCTAAATTTTAGGAACTTTTTCCAAATTTAATTTCATGAAAACAATTTTAAAAATTATTTGTGTGATTGGAAATCCTAATTAAATAATTTAATTAGGTCTAGGCTTAATTTTGGGTTAAGATTTACACAACAATTGCATAAAAGAACCCAAAATTAGCCAGAACATGCCCTTGAAGCATAACACAGCCCGTGTAACCATTACACAACCCGTGGTACCGATCACACGGCTCGGAGCATGAAAAAACATGGGCTTTGTCATGTGACTCTGTCGGGCAGAGGAAAACAAGGGTCAAGGCGCGAAAAAGCATGGCCCGTGTAACCATTACACCCCCACGCCCTTCCTAGCAAACCCAAAAACACGGCCCTTGATCTAGGACACGCCCAAGCCGTGTTTCTTATGGCAATTAAGTTTTTCTAGGTTTTTTCATTCCAAACCTTATCCAATCACACAATTAAGCCTCAAAATCAATCCTAATTGCAAATATAGTGGCTTTGATACCAATTAAAGGCTTGGGAAGTGTGGGTTTGGGCCATTAGTAGGTTGAATTTCAAAAATTTTATCTAGGGTTACATGCTAGCATATCATTGTAGCTTGTGAACCTAGCCAACCTCCTATGCCCATAGGCATGCCAAAATACCTTTTAGCATACTTTATTAATTTATTTGCCATTAAGGATTGATGTTTATTATTTAATCACATTAAATGCTAATTAAAAGAGCGATGAAGTTCAACAAACCTCTAAGGCGGAGAATCAACCTTCTTAATTCCCTTTGGGAGTTTCCAAGAGCTCCAATTGTAGCTCCTCTAGCTTGTCCACCACAAGCTCACCAAGGATCACCAAATTGCAGCCCCAATCCTCTCTTGAAGCTTGCCAACCACTAAAAACTTAGGGTTTTGCATTTGGTGAAGGTTTTATGGATGTAGATGTACTAGAAACTCTTTTTAGTATTTTGATTCTAAAGAGAACCAAGCTTTCTCTCACTTGTCTATGGAAGAAAGATGGAAGAGAGAGGAGAAGCAAGTGTGTCGGCGACAAGAAGAGGAAGGAGAAGAATTTTTTTTTAAAAAGATTTTTTTTTCTCTTTCTTCCTTTTCCCTTTTATAGTAAAGTCAAACCTCACTTACTCCTTGCCACATGTCACCACAAGATCCTATCTTGCTTTTAGTTGACTTAATCTCATGGAGCCAAGTGTCAAGCTCCATTTAAATCATAAAAAGTGGTCTTCCATCATAGGAAGACAAGTGGTAAGCTTTTATGGTGCCATGTGTCACCATCTCATGATGCCACATATCACCATTTGAAAAGACCAATTTACCCTTACTTTTAATTTGAGTTCTCAACCCAAAATTATAATTTCTCCTCTTTAAATTAATTTATATCAAATATAAATTAATTAATTAATTAATCTTCATTAATTAATTTCTCACAATTAAATTCATATTTAAATAATTAAATATATATTTAATTTATGCTTTACATCCAATAACCTAGATTTGGTTTTAGTCATGTTAGGGACCTTACAATCTTATTGCAAACTAAACCTATTTAATTAATTAATTAAACTATTTAATTAATCAATTAAATCAAATTTTACTTGGTGATTAACTTGTGTAGATGTGTGACTTACTAGGCTAATTACTTATTGGCAATGAGAAATGATATTATCTCTTAATATTATTAGAACTCTTTCTTACAGTAAATGATTTCTCTAAATCATTTCAGGTATCTCATAGATCATGGTTGATACCTAGCATAGCATGCCATGGCTATCCAATTAGTAATAATGAATACCTTAAATGAACCTTTAATCATATGTTACCATGCTCTAGAATCCTCCATTACAAAATCCCAATTCTAGCTGGAGTCATGATTAATGTCAAACTCTATTTGCTATAAATATTATGTTCTCTTTTAATTCCAGTTCTTGATTAATTAGATTTTCTTGTCAGAAACTCTTTTCTAACTAAATCTATCTATTCTGGCCAGGAACGTAAATCATCAAGAACAATTAAATGAACATAGAATTTTATCCCTGTTTACTTAGGGTAACGAATTCCATCTTGATCAACACCTATTCCATATATAACTAGTAGGAGCTAACATATGCCCATATACCCATACACAATACGAGTATCAAACTTAAACCACTTATATACAAGATAACTATGTTATCTCAGGTCTAAAGATTATATGCACTGATATGATATATGACAATGCATTGACAAGAGTAAACTCTATGTGCTTGTCATAAGCATCACTGATTCGGCCTACTTATTGTGTATAAGTGCCTATCATGTTTGTTATGTGGCATGAGACTCACCACTCTAACTTATTTATATCTCATATTAATACTTTGGGAACAAACATGATTACAATCTTTCTGGATAAGTCATGCCTTTTGTGAAGTATCCTCGATTGTGAACAAATTTATGATACTTTGTACTAAAATACTGTCATTCATATTCTTTGTAACATCCCCACTGTACATATTTTGTACGTTCTATTGCTCCAGTAGTCAAATATCAGTCCAGGCAAGTCAGTATGTCTGGCACTACACTTCGGTGATAGTGAACAGACATATAATGATAGAAATAAATAAAAAGAAAATACAAGAAAAATCAAACAAAAATGAAAGAGAGAAAATGAAGCTAAGTTAAACGAGCCGGCACCATAGCGATGGGTAACCGCACTGGGAAGGCCGTTGCCGACCTCAGGACCGCGGGGAACCCTCTGAATCTAATTTTGAGACATAAATAAAGGTTTATTGAAATGTAATTGACACTACAAATATCAAATAAAAATTTATAAATTAGTACAAAGAAAAACGAAAAATCGAGAAACAGATAAAAATCGGTATTATCAAAAAATCGGGAATATAACCCGAAGTGAGGCATTTTGGTCAATTGAAACCTAGAGTTGGATTTTGACCTAAATTTCCATTAAAAATAAGTGGTATTAAATTTTAAAATTTCATGAAAATAAGAAATTAAATATGAAAAGCAATTAAAGGAAAAAGTGGGGGATTAATTTGCAAATATTGAAACTTTGAATTATACTAATAATAAACCTAAGTTAGTGGGCATATAAAATACATAAGATGACAAGGAACAATCCACTAACTCACTTCATCTTCTCCAATTCTCTCAAAAGGCCGAAATGGAGCTCTTCCTTTCCTCCATAGATGAGTTCCATGCAAGCTCACCAAACTCATCATTTTCCACTTAAAACTCAAGAGTCCCTTCATTAAAATTGGTCCTCACCTCATGGGAAAGCTATAGGCAGCAAAAAGAAAGGAAAATTTTGAAGTTTCACAAGCTTGGGAAGTTCTTGAATTAAGGTTAGTGCTTAATCTCCCCATTTTCTTTCATTAGATCTTGTTTTGAGCTTTGGGTGAGTTGATTTGTGAAGAAATTAAATAAATTAATGTATATTTGGTGAGCCCTTCATTTCGGCAGCCAAGAAATTCATGGGATTTTGATGTGTTTAAATGATGTAGATGAGTTTAAAGATGAAGTTTGATATGGATATATGTATAGGAATTGAATTGATTGAATGTGAATTGTTGAATTAGAACATTTGAATTAAGGGTGTGAAATGGAGCTTTAATGCCTTGGGCAAACTACCATATTGGGCAGCCTATTAAATCATGAATTTGTGTGTGTGAATATGTAGTTTATTAATGAAATGTAATGGTGTTAAATTGTGGGCAGCATGTGTAGTTAAAATGAGAGTGTTTGTGGAACATAAGTGTTAATGCACATTGAATTTGGGTGGATGTAAATATTGAAGTTTAATGGTGTATTGTGTGCCTTGTGCACTTGAGTATTCTGCCCAGAATTTTTACTGGAATTGTGTACAATATATATATGGAAGTGTTGTTGATTGAATATTGTAGTAATGAGGAGGAGAAGGAACATCAAATTGGGAGTGTATGTTCTTTGTGCAGGTTGTGTATTGAAGGCAGCACCTAAATTAGGCCATAAGTGCCAAACTGTGAACCCAATTGGTATGAGGCCAATATGGGGTGAAACTAGACACCAAATAGGCCAACTTTCATGTAGAAATGTTGCCAAAATTCTACCTAGAAACTGACCTTAAAAAGTGACCAAATCCGGATTAGTGCATTTAAGGCTTGAAAACTGACCATTTGGGCAGCAGTTAGTGTTTAGGCCATAAAAACAGGTCCAATTGACCTAAAATTTTGACCAGGAATAGTTAAGACCTATATCTACAAGTCTTATGAAGACACAAAAGCTCAGAAATGACCAGAACCAAGTCAAATGGCTTGCACAAGTTCGGGCACAAAAACTGCCGAACCAAAAGTGACCTAAAAATTGACCAAATTGTGCACTAAAAGTGCAATCTGTCCAGCTTTAGCAAATTGACCATATCTTGGTCTACACAACTCGGAATGACCTGAAATTTTGCTCCGCGTGCAATAAGGCATAGAGCTACAATTTTGCTTCTTTGACCAGAAGCTAAAAGCCAAGGGAAATAGGACTTTAAGCTAGACAAATCTAGCACACAAAAATTGAGAAATTGACCAAATTTTGCACCAAAGGTGCAATCTGTCCAGTTTTAGTAAATTGACCATAACTTGGTCTATACAACTCAGAATGACCTGAAATTTTGCCCCGCGTGCAATGAGACATAGAGCTACAATTTTGCTTCTTTGACCATAAGCTAAAAACCAAGAGAAATAGGACTTTAAGGTAGACCAATCTAGCACACAAAAATTGAGAATTTGACATTTACATACAATGATGCTTGAAGCATTTTGGCAATGAATGCCAACTTGTAAAAATGGTAAATAGCACTATATTGGCAGCATATTGAAATGCAAATTGTGACATGTTGATACTAGAATCAACCTATCCATGATGTATAAAAAGGTTAATATTTTCATTGACCAGTGAATTGTGTAATGACCAGTAAACCCTGAAAATAAAGAAATAAATATTTAATCTTGTAATATGCCCTAGTTTGCCTAGTTGACTAGTTTGGATAGGTTGGCATGCTAATAGGATTCTGACAGCTGTTCTGTAAATGATTTTACGTCATACTGTATTTTATGGCTTATTATGCCATATTATGTTTTTAATAGCCTATGGCTATACAGTTTGTGTTATTATACTCGGCTTAATGCCCGACTGATTATATGGCTTTTTAGCCACACTGTTTGCACACCGGGAGATACTTTGTGACCGATGGTGTGACGGCCCAAGGTACTAGGTACCCAGTGCTAGTATATCCATTTATCCAGTCTGGTCAGTGTATAGGCTATATGGGCAGTCATTTAAAACATTATTCAGTTCAGGAAGCTAAGTTAAGTTAAGTATTTACAATTAAATTAAGTATTGAATGAATGAGTAAAAGAAATTAGCAAAAGAAACATAAAAAAAATATAAATTGCAAAATCATAGAGACTTGAAATACAATACAGTTAGAATAAATTGCATACTGGGTAGTATTACTGAAAAGTTATAAAGTAAGCACTTCCAAAGAGGAACAAACTAGTATATAAGATCGTTGATACTAGAAATACCATACCAAATTAAATTGATTCTTGAGTATCTGAATTATGATTTATTTCTTTCTTTAATTGTATATATTATTTCTTGTTATACTATTGCACCACTAAGCAGAAATGCTTAGCGCGATGGAATTGCTTCCTCGCGCAGGTACTGAAGGTAAAAACCAGTAGACTGTCAACTGAGATTTTTGGAGTCCAGATCTGCAGAAGTGTCAGAAGAGTTCAAGATTGTCACCTCCTTAGCAATGCATGTAGATAGGGCTCATTTTATACATGTTATGTATATTGTTCATTCCTAGTACATTGTAAATTATTTGTATATCTTGTACAAAATAAACTCATGTAATTAACCTATGAATTATGGAAGCTACTCAAAGTAAGTATTTTAATATGTGAATTGAATTTGAGTTATAATGAGATTGTACTTGTGAATATTGAGATGTTGAAAATCTGATGAGTTTTCTGAGAAATCTGGATACTGTATTAAGATACATTATGTTTGAGAATTTTTGAGACTATTAAGTTTGAGAAATTGAGTGTATATTGAAATTATTTTTGGCAGGTTCAGAAGAACTGTTAGTCTAAATTACAGTCAGCACGTTGCCGGATTATCGTTAAAATTTTTTGAAATTTCCAAATTAGTCAGATTTTGATAAACAGTAAAAATAGCCTAAACCTCAAACAAAGTTTTTGAACAAGTAAATCTAGAACTATAATGAAATCAGATAAGATCAGGTGCTCCGGCACGCCGTGTAGCACGCCTTGCTCAGCTACACTGTAGACGGGTGAGGGGTGTTACATTTAGTGGTATTAGAGCACGGTTTAGGTGTTCCTAGGCAAAGATAAGTGGAAAGATAATGTGCATACATGCATTGCATTCATAAGAGTTGAGGTGACACTATGCAGATCTGTTTACTTTTGATTAATCAAAGTTAAGATATGGACTTAGAGCCATAAAGGGCATTAGAAAAAGAAGTAGAAAACCTTGTTAATTAGGTTATAATGTAATAACTATGTAATGTTCTCGATGTTTGTATTGTAAGCTGTAGATTACAGTACCGACATGAGATTATTGTGTAGAGCTACGTGCTTTCTCGTGGTAGAATAAAATAAGAATATTTGTAAGTAATCTATAATTTGATACAGTTACGCCCGAATAGAGTACTATTACGGGAAATAAATGTGAAAATTCTAGTAAAAAATTTAAAACTTCAGAACTAGCCTATCGAAAGACTACACTTCTAAGGTAGCTAGAGTCAGTGACTCGGTTACACTAATGTGGACTACCATTACCACAAAAATTGCTATTGAGATTATGCCGGGTACAGCTCCAATTTTAATTGCTCCATATAGGATGGCACCTGCTGAATTGAAAGAGTTAAAAATTCAGCTACAAGAACTAATAGACAAGGGGTTCATACGCCCCAGTGTGTCACCGTGGGGAGCTCCGGTACTGTTTGTAAAGAAGAAAGATGGGACACTGAGGTTATGTGTTGACTACCGACAGTTAAACAGAGTAACAGTGAAGAACAAGTATCCGTTGCCTAGAATTGACGATTTGTTTGATCAGTTAAAGGGAGCCAGTGTGTTTTCTAATATTGATATCAGATCAGGGTATCATCAGCTAAGGGTTAAGGATGCATATGTGCCTAAGACTGCATTTAGAACCCGGTATGGGCATTATGAATTCCTAGTGATGCCATTTGGGTTAACAAATGCTCCAGCAGCATTCATGGACCTTATGAACCGTATCTTCCATCCATACTTAGATCGATTCGTAGTGGTCTTCATTGATGACATTCTGGTGTATTCCAAGGATAAAGCAGAACATGATGAGCATTTGAGAATTGTTCTGCAGACTCTAAAAGAGAAGAAATTGTATGCTAAATTGTCCAAGTGTGAGTTCTGGTTGAATGAGATTGCATTCCTTGGACATGTAGTATCAGCTGAAGGGATTAGAGTGGATCCCAAGAAAATTGAAGCAGTGATGGAATGGAAGCCTCCCAGAAATACAACTGAGATCAGAAGTTTCTTGGGGTTAGCTGGATATTATAGAAGATTTGTAAAGGGATTTTCCCTGATAGCTGCTCCAATGACCAAATTACTACACAAGAATATGAAATTTGACTGGAATGACAAGTGTCAAGCCAGTTTTGAGAGGCTGAAGGCTATGTTGACAGAGGCACCATTGTTAACACAGCCAATGTCTGGAAAAGACTTTGTAGTCTACAGTGATGCCTCACACAATGGGTTAGGGTGTGTACTCATGCAAGAAGGGAAAGTGGTCGCATATGCTTCCAGGCAGTTAAGGCCACATGAAAAGAACTACCCTACTCATGATTTAGAATTAGCAGCAATTATCTTCGCATTGAAGATATGGGGGCATTACTTGTATGGAGAAAAATGCTACATATACACAGACCATAAGAGTCTGAAGTATCTGTTAACCCAGAAGGAACTTAATTTGAGATAGAGGCGATGGATTGAATTACTGAAAGATTATGATTGTGTAATTGACTACCACCCTGGGAAGGCAAATGTAGTCGCTGATGCTTTAAGCAGAAAATCTATTGTAGCATTAAGATCTCTGAATGCCTAACTATCCTTAACTCATGATGGAGCTATTTTGGCTGAGTTGCAAGTGAAGCGAATGCATTACATGAATCTGAGGATGGGTAAAAGACAGATGGGAAATTAATGGCTGTTATGGGCAAAATCACTGAGGGGAAGGAAACTGAATATGAAGTGAAAGAAAATGGGTGCCTGTACTATAAAGAAAGAGTGTGTGTTCCATATGATAAAGAATTGAAAACCAATATTCTGAAAGAAGCACATAAAAGTGTGTATGCTATGCACCCAGGAAGCACAAAAATGTACCATGACCTGAAACTCCGATACTGGTGGCCAGGTATGAAGAAGGACATAGTTGACTATGTAACTAGATGCTTGACATGTCAGCAAGTCAAAGCAGAACATCAAGTTCCATCAGGTTTGTTACAGCCCATAAACATACCTGAATGGAAATGGGACTGAGTCACTATGGAATTTGTCAGTGGTCTACCTCTCACTCAAAAGAAGCATGATGCAGTATGAGTGATTGTGGATAGGTTAACCAAATCAGCACATTTTACGCGATCGAGGCTACTTCTTTGGAAAAGCTAGCAGAATTGTA
Source organism: Hevea brasiliensis (assembly GCF_030052815.1). NCBI lineage: Eukaryota > Viridiplantae > Streptophyta > Magnoliopsida > Malpighiales > Euphorbiaceae > Hevea > Hevea brasiliensis. The sequence continues at coordinate 64,698,544 of NC_079496.1, read as the reverse complement.
CATCAGTGAGATAGTTAGACTACATGGAATTTCACTTTCCATTATATCTGATAGAGACCCGAGGTTTACATCTAGATTTTGGAAGAAATTACAAGAATCCTTAGGCACACAACTCCATTTTAGTATGGCTTTTCATCCTCAGATGGATGGACAGTCAGAAAGAATAATCCAGGTAAATTTTGAAACTCATTGAGTTATTACAAACAATAAACTGATAATAATGATAGTAATAACTGAATATGTGTGATAGGCCCTCGAGGATATGCTGAGAAGTTGTGTTATTGAGTTTGAGGGAAGTTGGGACTGTTTCCTTCACCTTTGAGAATTTGCATATAATAATAGCTATCAAGCTAGCATACAAATGGCACCCTATGAAGCACTGTATGGGAGAAAATGCAGAACACCTGTATGTTGGACTGAATTGGGTGAAGATAAGCTAGTGGGGCCACACCTGATGAAACAGACAGAGGAAAAGGTGAAACTGATAAAGGCCAATTTGAAAGTTGCCTCGGGCCAAATGAGCTTATGCTGACTTAAGGAGAAAAGACATTGAGTATGAAGTTGGCGAGAAGGTATTTCTCAAAGTATCACCGTGGAAGAAAGTGTTGAGATTCGGGAAAAAGGGAAAATTAAGCCCTAGGTTCATTGGCCCATATGAAGTTATTGAACGTGTGGGACCAGTAGCCTACAGATTAGCCTTAGCACTTGAGTTGGACAAGATACATAATGTGTTCCATGTCTTGATGGTTAGAAGATACAGATCAGATCCTTCACATGTCATCTCAGCAGAAGAAATTGTGGTACAACCTGACCTGACATATGAAGAAGAACCGATTAAAATCTTGGCACGAGAGGTAAAAGAGCTCAGAAACAAGACAATTCCACTAGTGAAAATCCTATGGAGACACCACAACACGGAAGAGGCAACATGGGAGAGCGAGGAGACAATGAGACAACAGTTCCCTCAGCTCTTCACATCAGGTAAATTTTGAGGACAAAATTTTTAATTAGAGGGGAAGAGTTGTAACATCCCCACTGTACATATTTTGTACGTTCTATTGCTCCAGTAGTCAAATAACAGTCTAGGCAAGTCAGTATGTCTGGAACTACACTTCGGTGATAGTGAACAGACATATAATGATGAATTAAGTAAAAAGAAAATATAAGAAAAATCAAACAAAAATGAAAGAGAGAAAATGAAGCTAAGTTAAACGAGCCGGCACCACAGCGATGGGTGACCGCACTGGGAAGGCCGTTGCCGACCTCAGGACCGCGGGGAACCCTCTGAATCTAATTTTGAGACATAAATAAAGGTTTATTGAAATGTAATTGACACTAGAAATATCAAAGAAAAATTTATAAATTAGTACAAAGAAAAACGAAAAATCGAGAAACAGACAAAAATCGGTATTACCGAAAAATCGGGAATATAACCCGAAGTGGGGCATTTTGGTCAATTGACACCTAGAGTTGGCTTTTGACCTAAATGTCCATTAAAAATAAGTGGTATTAAATTTTAAAATTTCATGAAAATAAGAAATTAAATATGAAAAGCAATTAAAGGAAAAAGTGGGGGATTAATTTGCAAATATTGAAACTTTGAATTATACTAATAATAAACATAAGTTAGTGGGCATATAAAATACATAAGATGACAAGGAACAATCCATTAACTCACTTCATCTTCTCCAATTCTCTCAAATGGCCGAAATGGAGCTCTTCCTTTCCTCCATGGATGAGTTCCATGCAAGCTCACCAAACTCATAATTTTCCACTTAAAACTCAAGAGTCCCTTCATTAAAATTGGTCCTCACCTCATGGGAAAGCTATAGGCAGCAAAAAGAAAGGAAAATTTTGAAGTTTCACAAGCTTGGGAAGTTCTTGAATTAAGGTTAGTGCTTAATCTCCCCATTTTCTTTCATTAGATCTTGTTTTGAGCTTTGGGTGAGTTGATTTGTGAAGAAATTAAATAAATTAATGTATATTTGGTGAGCCCTTCATTTCGGCAGCCAAGAAATTCATGGAATTTTGATGTGTTTAAATGATGTAGATGAGTTTAAAGATGAAGTTTGATATGGATATATGTATAGGAATTGAATAGATTGAATGTGAATTGTTGAATTAGAACATTTGAATTAAGGGTGTGAAATGGAGCTTTAATGCCTTGGGCAAACTGCCATATTGGGCAGCCTATTAAATCATGAATTTGTGTGTGTGAATATGTAGTTTATTAATGAAATGTAATGGTGTTAAATTGTGGGCAGCATGTGTAGTTAAAATGAGAGTGTTTGTGGAACATAAGTGTTAATGCACATTGAATTTGGGTGGATGTAAATATTGAAGTTTAATGGTGTATTGTGTGCCTTGTGCACTTGAGTATTCTACCCATAATTTTTGCTGGAATTGTGTACAATATATATATATATATGGAAGTGTTGTTGATTGAATATTGTAGTAATGAGGAGGAGAAGGAACATCAAATTGGGAGTGTATGTGCTTTGTGCAGGTTGTGTATTGAAGGCAGCACCTAAATTAGGCCATAAGTGCCAAACTGTGAACCCAATTGGTATGAGGCCAATATGGGGTGAAACTAGACACCAAATAGGCCAACTTTCATGTAGAAATGTTGCCAAAATTCTGCCTAGAAACTGACCTTAAAAAGTGACCAAATCCGGATTAGTGCATTTAAGGCTTGAAAACTGACCATTTGGGCAGCAGTTAGTGTTTAGGCCATAACTCACTCACAACAGGTCCAATTGACCTAAAATTTTGACCAGGAATAGTTAAGACCTATATCTACAAGTCTTATGAAGACACAAAAGCCCAGAAATGACCAGAACCAAGTCAAATGGCTTGCACAAGTTCGGGCACAAAAATTGCCGAATCAAAAGTGACCTAAAAATTGACCAAATTGTGCACTAAAAGTGCAATCTGTCCAGCTTTAGCAAATTGACCATATCTTGGTCTACACAACTCGGAATGACCTGAAATTTTGCTCCGCGTGCAATAAGGCATAGAGCTACAATTTTGCTTCTTTGACCAGAAGCTAAAAGCCAAGGGAAATAGGACTTTAAGCTAGACAAATCTAGCACACAAAATTTGAGAAATTGACCAAATTTTGCACCAAAGGTGCAATCTGTCCAGTTTTAGTAAATTGACCATAACTTGGTCTATACAACTCAGAATGACCTGAAATTTTGCCCCGCGTGCAATGAGACATAGAGCTACAATTTTGCTTCTTTGACCATAAGCTAAAAACCAAGAGAAATAAGACTTTAAGGTAGACCAATCTAGCACACAAAAATTGAGAATTTGACATTTACATACCATGCTTGAAGCATTTTGGCAATGAATGCCAACTTGTAAAAATGGTAAATTGCACTATATTGGCAGCATATTGAAATGCAAATTGTGACATGTTGATACTAGAATCAACCTATCCATGATGTATAAAAAGGTTAATATTTTCATTGACCAGTGAATTGTGTAATGACCAGTAAACCCTGAAAATAAAGAAATAAATATTTAATCTTGTAATATGCCCTAGTTTGCCTAGTTGACTAGTTTGGATAGGTTGGCATGCCAATAGGATTCTGATAGCTGTTCTGTAAATGACTTTACGTCATACTGTATTTTATGGCTTATTATGCCATATTATGATTTTAATAGCCTATGGCTATATAGTTTGTGTTATTATACTCGGCTTAATGCCCGACTGATTATATGGCTTTTTAGCCACACTGTTTGCACACCGGGAGATACTTTGTGACCGATGGTGTGACGGCCCGAGGTACTAGGTACCCAGTGCTAGTATATCCATTTATCCAGTCTGGTCAGTGTATAGGCTATATGGGCAGTCATTTAAAACATTATTCAGTTCAGGAAGCTAAGTTAAGTATAATGAAATTTCAGTACAATTACATTAAGTATTGAATGAATGAGTAAAAGAAATTAGCAAAAGAAACATAAAAAAAATATAAATTGCAGAATCATAGAGACTTGAAGTACAATACAGTTAGAATAAATTGCATACTGGGTAGTATTACTGAAAAGTTATAAACTAAGCACTTCCAAAGAGGAACAAACTAGTATATAAGATCGTTGATACTAGAAATACCATACCAAATTAAATTGATTCTAGAGTATCTAAATTATGATTTATTTCTTTCTTTAATTGTATATATTATTTCTTGTTATACTATTACACCACTAAGCAGAAATGCTTAGCGCGATGGAATTGCTTCCTCGCGCAGGTACTGAAGGTAAAACCGATGGTATCCAGTGAGATTTTTGGAGTCCAGATCTGCAGAAGTGTCAGAAGAGTTCAAGATTGTCACTTCCTTAGCAATGCATGTAGATAGGGCTCATTTTATACATGTTATGTATATTGTTCATTCCCAGTACATTGTAAATTATTTGTATATTTTGTACAAAATAAACTCATGTAATTAACCTATGAATTATGGAAGCTACTCAAAGTAAGTATTTTAATATGTGAATTGAATTTGAGTTATAATGAGATTGTACTTGTGAATATTGAGATGTTGAAAATCTGATGAGTTTTCTGAGAAATCTGGATACTGTATTAAGATACATTATGTTTGAGAATTTTTGAGACTATTAAGTTTGAGAAATTGAGTGTATATTGAAATTATTTTTGGCAGGTTCAGAAGAACTGTTAGTCTAAATTACAGTCGGCACGTTGCCAGATTATCGTTAAAATTTTTTGAAATTTCCAAATTAGTCAGATTTTGATAAACAGTAAAAATAGCCTAAACCTCAAATAAAGTTTTTGAACAAGTAAATCTAGAACTATAATGAAATCAGATAAGATCAGGTGCTCCGGCACGCCGTGTAGCACGCTTTGCTCAGTTATACTGTAGACGGGTGAGGGGTGTTACATTTAGTGGTATCAGAGCACGGTTTAGGTGTTCCTAGGCAAGGATAAGTGGAAAGATAGTGTGCATACATGCATTGCATTCATAAGAGTTGAGGTGACACTATGCAGATCTGTTTACTTTTGATTAATCAAAGTTAAGATATGGACTTAGAGCCATAGAGGGCATTAGAAAAAGAAGTAGAAAACCTTGTTCATGAGGTTATAACGTAATAACTATGTAATGTTCTCGATGTTTGTATTGTAAGCTGCAGATTACAGTACCGACATGAGATTATTGTGTAAGCCAGTGGGAAGTTGCGATTTTCGCAGCAAAAGGCCTTAAACCTGGGAGAAAATTCATAATTTTGGAACTCCAGAAAAGAGTCATTGAGGGATCTATGGCATTAGAATGCCAAGAAAATATTTAGAAAATTTTTTCAATCGGTACAGACGATTTTAGTCTGTTAAGCCAAACGGAGGGCATTTTGATCATTTCGTCTTCAGAGATGATTTTTGGCCGACTTGTCCAGTTAAGTGAATAATTATTATGATCTAAAATATGAATAAATATTACTAAAAATTGAATTGAAAATGAGTAGAGAAAAGAAGAAAAGAAAATGAAAGAAATTAGGAATTATGACATCATATGATGTCGTTAAACACTCTCCACCCAATCACTATTTGACAAGCAAATTAAAATGGATAAAAATGACATAAAAATGAGATAAAAATGAAACAATTCCAGCAGCCTTCTTCTTCTTATTCCCGCACCAAAGAAAAAGAGAAAGAGAGAAGAGAGAAACCTCCATTGGAGCACACTTCAAGCTTGTGTTCTATCCCCAAAACCACCTCAAAACCCTAGCTTCTTGTGACACCCCTTACCCGTCTAGAGTGTAGCTGAGCAAGTTATGCCACTCAGTGTGCCAGAGCACCAATTTATGTTTCTATTACAATTTATCCCTTTATAATTCATTTATTTTCAATTTTGATAAATATGAATTTATCCGCAAATTTTATAGAAAATACAGCAGAGTGCCGGCTGTAAATTGGAAAAATAGTTCTTCTGAACCTGTTTAAAAACACTTCTAAAATAATTTTCAAATCCAAACTCCATTATACACATTCAAATCAATCTCAAAGTCTCATCATTTCATTTTTTCAACATACATAATGCACAAAACCTCAATAATATGAAATTTCATATATTTACATTAATACATAATTACAGGAGTTTATAGTTACAATCCAAACTAATACAAAATGCAAAATACAAAAGGGCCACCTATAGTCCTAATGTCCTACCATATGCAGTGCAGATGTAAAGTGACTCTGGACCCCGGATGCAACTCTGAAGGCTCACCCCGTCTGATGTCTGTTGGGCTCCCCAGCTAGGTCTCCAGTACTTGTGCGTGGCAAAAGCGATGCGCTAAGCAATTCTGCTTAGTGGTGATAATATAAAATAATATAAAATAACATAAAATGAAACGAATATGCAGAATGTGTGTTTACATTTTTTTGGTAGACTTAACTTCTGATATTAATTTCATTATTATTTGATTAAACTTTGGTAAGTTTTATTATCATTGCCCGAGTAACCCATACTAGTTGACTGGACATGGATAAATGGGTAAACTGGCACTGGGTACTAAGTACCTCAGACCATCACACCATCAGTCACATTGTGTCTCCCGGTGTGCAACAGAATAGCTAATAAGCTGTAATAATGATCAGGGTTAAAACCCAAGTATATCAACTCAAATAACATAGCTAAAGGCTATTATTTCATAGAATGGCATAGGAAAGCCATGAAACACATAATGGCATGAAGCCATATGCAGTACTATTAACAGAATCCTATTAGCATGCCAAGCTATCCAAACCAATCTTGTTAGGTATACTAGGGCATTTTACACTTTCGAGTTTTACAATTTTTGAATTTCAAGTTTTGGTGTTACTATTCACTTCATTAATCAACCAAAATATTGACTTTTGCATAGACAATAGGTACATTGGTTTTAATACTCTCAACATACCACATTTTACATTTAAAATTTGTTGGTATTGGTTGCCAATACCATTTCTAAGCTTAATGTTAATTAAGCAGAATTTTCAGTTTTCATGCTTCATTTTTACTGTTCCATTGGTCATTTTTGCAGTAGGAATTTGGCAAAATGATCAACATGAAAGTTGTTCCTTATTTTGTCTAGTTGAATTTCCTTTTTTGAATCATTCCATTTGAAGTTTTGTAGCTCAAGTTATGGTCCAAAAACCACAACTGGCCGGATTGAAAATTTTTTGGACTGACCATATCTACAGTGCAGTGAATAGTGACTGCAACTCACTTGTTGGATAGGTTCTGGTCATAATTTGAGTTAGGTTCCTTCACGAAAGTTGTTGGTATATATTTCAGCTTGTTTCTGGTAAAATTTCAGGTCAATTTGACCTTTCTACATTGAGTTATGACCAAATGAACAAACACTGTTCATTTGGTCATTCTGTAGAAACAGACTGCAAGTCACCTGGATTAAGGCAAGCTTTTGGTCCATTTGGTTTGGTATTATGGGCATAGTTTCTTCACCAAAGTCGTGCCATTATGTGTCTAGTTTCATGTCCAATTAGTCTTGCACCAATTGAACCTCTACAATTCAAGTTATGGCTGCCCAAACTTGCTAGACTCAAGTCCAATTCTACAGGTCACTTTAATGGCAGCCACACCAAACCCAATGCCATCACTCAACACACATCATTTTTTATTTAAACAGAACTAAATGGTCACTAATTAACCATTAAAACCTATTTTCATCATCACATGGTTAAAATCCCATTTTTCCACTCCAAACCCTAACTCAAACATTACCACACATGCATTTTCGCTTTATTTCATCAATCCACTTAGTAAATACATATTATGGGCAGCCATGATAGTCTTTTAATTTCATTAAACTCAACACAATCAAACCCTAACCATGGCTACCAAAAATCGAGGGTTTACATACAAATGGTATTCAATAATTTTTTTCTTTGTAATTTGCACTCATTCAAAGTCTTTATCATGAATTTAAAGTAAAATTCATGGTTAGGTCACTAACCTCAAAGGAGTGAGATTTTCTCACTTGCTAAAGCTCTTGTTTTCCTCTTCTTTTTGCTCTCAAAAGAATCACCAAGGTGTAAGAGCAAGTTTTTGTGTGACACCCCTTACCCGTGTACAGTATACCCGAGTAAGCAATATCACACGGTGTACCGGCACACTCTAATATACCTTAATTAATTTTTTTATCATAGTTTTGAATATAACTTGTAAAATATGATTCATTTAAGTCATTTATTGAAATTGAAATTTATTTGAGGTTCCGAAAATTTTAAAAAAAATCTGGCAGAGTACCGGCTAAAAATGGAGAAAACAGTTCTTCGGAACCTGTTAAAAACACTTCCAAATAATTTCCAAACAATCCCAACTTCAATTCATTAACAAAATCTCAATATCAAGATATCCACAACATTTCTCAATTTCAGTTCTCAATAACCTTTTCATTTCTCAAACATCCATTTCTCATAATACTCATGTACAAACAATAAATAAATGCTCAAATTTTGCATTCATAGCCATAACTTTCATTATTTACATGAACATCAGAGTACATTACATAAGTTCAAATACATATGAGAAAGTAAAAATTAGCTACAAAATATCAAAATGACACCTAGTGTCCTACCAATGCACTGCAGAAGTTGAGGTGACACGGACAGCATGCGAAGCTGAGACGGACTCACCCGATGTGGTCTACTGGGCTCACGATCAGTATCTCCAGTACCTACGCGTGGCTAAAGCTACGCGCTAAGCAATAATGCTTAGTGGTGCAATAGTATAATAAAAGAAAATAGCAAAATAATAAGTTTGTATAGAATGTGTATGATTTCTTTGTTTGGTATTGGTGTATCCATTATTTCATTATCTTTGTCCACTTTCATTCATTTGGTTGCCCAAGTAACCTACACTAGATGACTGGACTGGATAACGGGTAAACTGGAACTGGGTATCAAGTACCTCGGGTCATCACACCATCGGTCACATATGCATCTCCCGGTGTGCAACAGAACAGCTAACAAGCTGTGATAACATCAGGCACAAGGCCAAAGCTCAATACAAGGTCAGAATGGTTAAAAGCCATAAAATCACAGAATGGCAAATTGCCATGTGCAGTACTGCTAACTGAACCCTATTGGCATGCCAAACTATCCAAACCAATCTTGTTAGGTATACTAAGGCATTTGAAACTTTTAAATTCTTCAATTTGTGAATTTCAAGTTTTGGTGTTACTATTCACCTCATTGGTCAACAAAAATGTTGACTTTTAGACAGACAATATGTACATTGACTTTGGCACTCCCAATATACTACATTTTACATTTAAAACTTGTTAGAATTGGTCACCATTACCATTTCTAACTTAAAACCAAGAGGGCAGAAAATTTCAATTTTTGAAGCATAAGTTTACTGTTCCATTAAGCACTGTTGCAGTGGGAATTTGAAGAAATGACATACATGAAAGTTGTTCCTTATTTTGTCTAGTTGAATTTCCTTTTTTGAATCACTCCATTTGGATTTTTGTAGCTCTAGATATGGTCCAAAAACCACAGCTGTCCGGATTTCCAAAACTGCAGAATTACCAAATCTATAGTACCATGAACAGTGACTGTGATTGCATATTTGAATAGGTTCTGGCCATAATTTGGGGTAGGTTTCTTCATGAAAGTTGTTTTTCTATGTCTTAACTTGTTGCTGTAAAAATTTCAGGTCAATTGACCAAATCTACAGTGAGTTATGGCTAAATGAACAATTACTGTTTATTTGGTCATTTCTGCAGGTGTTGTTGCAGGGTATCCGGATTGGGGCCAACTTTTGGTCCTCTTGCTTTGGTCTTTTGGGCATGGTTTCTTCAGCAAAAATGTGCCATTATAAGCCTAGTTTCATGTCCAATTGGCCAAACACCAACTGGACCAACACAGCCAAAGTTATGGCTGTCTAATTGGACTGGAATCTCAGTCAGCATTGCTACTGTCCCTAGGCAGCATAGTCATTCTCTTTGCCATGCTATTTTTCAGTCCATATTATGGTCAACTTACCTAAAATGGTCACTAATTGACCATTAAAATGTTCTCTAACAATTTCCTAAGCCAAGCCAAATTTTCACTTCTCAAAACCCTAGCTTCACATTATGTTTTCTACAAAATGCCTTAGTTAGCATACCAATTTATTATCCATGTATCTATATATCTTAAACATCATTTCTAATTCACTCTAGGTCCAACAAAACACTCATTCCTATTCCTTCAATAGGGCAGCTGAAATTCATGTACACATACACATGAGTTTTGTTCATTTAAATTACATTTTCTTACTAAGTTCAAGTCCCTATTCATGAAATTAAAGAGGTTTAGGTATATAGTGCACTAACCTTTAAGTGGCATAATTTTCCCAAGCTCAAAACTTCACTTTCTTTCCTTTTCTTGGCTGCCAAACACTTCCCAAGGGGTATAGACAAGTTTTTAGTGAAAGGTGTCTAGGGTTTAAGGTGAAATAAGGAAGAAAATTGAGCTTTAATTGAGGTTGTCAATGGAGGTTTGGGTGTGCAAGGGTTTCGGCTGGTAAGAGGATGAGGAGGAAGGCTGCTGGGTTTTAGTCCTTTTGGTCTTCATTTAGTCTCTTTTATTATTTAATTAATTGGTTGTTTTATTATGATTGGAGAAGGCTTTTTAAATGACATCATACTATGTCATATTTGGCATTTTATTTCATTTTTCTTTTCTTTTCATCACTACTCATTTTCAATTTAATTTCTAGTAATGTTTATTCATATTTTGTGTCATATTAATTATTTACTCAACTGGACAAGTCGGCCAAAAATCACCTCTGAAGGCGAAATGACCAAAATGCCCTCCGTTTGGCTTAACGGGTCAAAATTGTCTGTACTGATTGAAAAAATTTTCTAGGTATTTTCTTGGCATTCTAATGCCATAGGGACCTCAATAACCCTTCTCTGGAGTCCCAAAAATTATTTTATAATTTTTCCCAGGGTCTAGGGCTCCTAATTGCGAAAACCGCAACTTCCCTCTGGGTTACCCATCGCTAGGGCACCGGCTCGTTTAACTCGGTTGTATTTTATTTCTAAAATTTTTACTAAATTTTTCTTATTAATATTTGAGTTAATTATGGTTCCTGACTTTAGTTTAAGTGTTTTTCCTGACGTTCTAGCTGTCTGGACCGACACCGATCACCAGAATAGTAGAATGTACGGAGTTGCTTCTGGGAGGGTGTTACAACTCTTCCCCTCTAATTTAAATTTCATCCTCGAAATTTACCTGATGCAAACAGTTGAGGGAACTGTTGCCTCATCGTCTCTTCACTTTCCCAAGTTGCCTCTTCGGTGTTGTGGTGCCTCCATAGCACTTTCACCAGTGGAATCTCCTTGTTCCTCAACTCTTTCACTTCCCGAGCCAGGATCCGTAGAGGTTTTTCTTCATACGTCAAATCCGGTTGTATTTTAATTTCTTGCTTGGAGATGACATGTGAAGGATCTGAGCGGTATCTTCTGAGCATGGATACGTGAAACACATTGTGGATCTTATCTAGCTCTGGAGGTAAAGCTAGCCTATAGGCCACTGGACCCACACGTTCAATGACTTCATATGGGCTAATGAACCTAGGGCTTAACTTACCTTTTCTTCCAAACCTCAATACTTTCTTCCACGGTGACATCTTGAGGAACACTTTGTCGCCAACCACATATTCTATTTCTTTTTTCTTCAGGTCGGCATAAGATTTCTGTCTGTCTAAGGCAACCTTCAAGTTGTCTTTGATTAGTTTCACTTTCTCCTCAGTCTGTTTCACCAGGTCTGGCTCTACTAGTTTGTCTTCGCCCAATTCAGTCCAGCACACTAGAGTTCTACATTTCCTCCCATACAGTGCTTCATATGGGGCCATTTGGATGCTAGCTTGGTAGCTATTGTTGTATGCAAATTCTGCCAGTGGGAGGTATCTATCCCAACTTCCCTCAAACTCAATGATACAACTCCTCAGCATATCCTTAAGGACCTGGATTACTCTTTCTGATTGCCCATCCATCTGAGGATGGAAAGCTCTGCTGAAATGGAGTTGTGTACCGAAGGATTCATGCAACTTCTTCCAAAATCTCGATGTAAACCTTGGGTCTCGATCAGATATGATGGAAAGTGGGATTCCATGCAGTCTAACTATCTCACTGATATACAATTCTGCTAACTTCTCCAGTGAGTAGTCAGTCCTAACTGGCAGAAAGTGTGCTGACTTTGTCAATCTATCCACTATCACCCATACTGCATCATGTTTCTTCCGGGTGAGAGGTAGACCACTTACAAAATCCATGGTGACCCGATCCCATTTCCATTCAGGTATGCGTATAGGCTGTAGCAAACCTGATGCAACTTGATGTTCTGCCTTGACTTGCTGACATGTCAAGCATTTAGTCACATAGTCAGCTATGTCCTTCTTTATACCAGGCCACCAATACTAAAGCTTCAGATCATGATACATCTTTGTACTTCCTGGGTGCATAGCATGTACACTGGTTTGTGCCTCTTTTAGAATGCTGGCCTTCAATTCCCCATCATCTGGTACACACAGTCTTCCTTTGTAATACAGACACCCATCTGCCTTTGCCTCATTGTCAGTTGCTTTTCCTTCTGGGATTTTGCTCATAATAGCCATTAACTTTTCATCTGCCTTTTACCCATCTAAAATATCTTGTCAGAGTTTGGCCTCACTTACCTTTCGGCCAAAATAGCTCCATCTCGAATCAAAGTTAGACGGGCATTCAATGATCTCAAAGCTGTGATGGACTTTCTGCTCAAAGCATCAGCAACTACATTTGCCTTCCCAGGATGGTAGTCAATTACACAATCATAGTCCTTCAGGAACTCAATCCATCGCCTCTGTCTAAGGTTGAGCTCCCTCTGAGTTGGCAAATATTTCAGACTTTTGTGGTCTGTGTAAATGTAGCACTTTTCACCGTACAAGTAATGCCTCCATATCTTCAGTGCGAAGATAATTGCTGCAAGCTCTAGATCATGGGTAGGGTAATTTTGTTCATGTGGCCTTAACTGCCTGGAAGCATAGGCGATCACTTTCCCCTCTTGCATCAATACACACCTAGCCCATTATGTGAGGTATCACTTTGTAGACCACAAAATCCTTTCACGACCTTTGTGTGGCACTGCGGTGCCTCTGTCAACATAGCCTTCAACTTCTCAAAGCGTGCGACACTTGTCATTCGGTCAAATCGACATTCTTGTGTAATAACTTGGTCATTGGAGCGGCTATTAAAGAAAATCCCTTCACAAATCTTACGTAATACCCGGCTAGCCCCAAGAAGCTTCGACCTCGATTGTATTTACGGGAGGCTTCCCTTCCCTCACTGCGTCTATTTTCTTGGGATCCACCTAATCCCATCGGTGACACTATGTGTCCAAGGAATGCAATCTCATTCAACCGAAGTCACACTTGGACAACTTAGCATCTGACTTCTTTTCTCTCGGGGTTTGCAGAACAATCCTCAAATGTTCATCATGTTCTTCCCTGGTCTTGGAGTACACTAAAATATCATTAATAAAGACCACTACGAACCGATCTAGGTATGGATGGAAGATACGGTTCATAAGGTCCATGAATGCCGCTGGTGCATTTGTTAGGCCAAAGGGCATCACCAGAAACTCATAATGCCCGTACCGGGTCCTGAATGCAGTCTTGGGCACATCTACATCCTTCACCCTCAACTGATGATACCCTGATCTGAGATCAATCTTAGAAAATACTCTTGCTCCCTTCAACTGATCAAACAGATCATCTATTCTAGGCAACGGATATTTGTTCTTCATAGTCACTTTATTCAACTGCCGGTAATCGATGCATAGCCTCAAAGTCCCATCCTTTTTCTTTACAAAGCGACCTGGAGCTCCCCATGGTGACACACTAGGCGTATGAACCCTTATCAAGCAACTCTTGCAACCGAGTTTTCAACTCCCTCAATTAGTGGGTGCCATTCTATAAGGAGCAATGGAAAGGGAGTCTTTGTGCAGACAATGTCTCAATAGCAAATTCAACTTCTCTTTACGCGACAAACTAGGCAATTCTTCAGAAATACTGGGAAGTCTCTTCTGTGGGTATACCACTCGAGTTTGGCTTAGCACGCCTAGTATCCACTACATGTGCTAGGTAGGCTTCACGACCTTTTCTCATCGATTTTCTTGCAATCGTGGTGAGATGACATTGGACAAGAAATCGTCCTTTCACCCACAACGGTGATCTCATTACCCTCTGAAGTTTTTAGAGAAATTCTCTTCAATTTGCAATCAACTATTGCACGATGGCGTGACAACCATCCATTCTCAAAATCACGTCAAACTCGTGGAAGGGCAACTCAATCAGTGCGCCAGAATTCATACCCTGAATCCTTAACGGGCAACCCTTGTATACTTTGTTCACCACTACACTGTGGCCCAATGGATTAGTGACCGAGAATGTCTTGGTCACTCTCCTACTAGTATCCCCTTTCTACGGGTAGGTTGATGCGGATGTATGAATGAGTGGATCCGGATCCACCAATGCATGCAGGAGTATTATAGAGGAGAACGTACCCACGATGGCGTCAGGGCATCTTGCTCCTCTGAGCTCTCGGGCATAATTTCTGGCGGGTGGTACATTATCGGCCTCTCTGGCTCGGATCTGAGCCTGCGTGATGGTCCCACGGCATCGAGTTGCGATTTTCTACCTTTACGTAGTGCAGGCAGTGCATGCGCTTGTGTTGGAGCGGTGTAGTAGTTCTGCGTGGGCGGTTCTTCAAGCGATGCTCTGTTGACCCACACCTTAGCGAGGCACGATTACTCTCCAACACTCCCTCTTATGCCATTTTAGGCGGTGTGGACATGCGAGTTCTGGGCTGGTCCCTGAACCCCATCCTCGGAGAGCGCCCACCGATGGTGTGGGTGACCTCTCCTAGGGGTGAGCGTAACTGGGCCCTGGCCCGACCACGACCTTGACCTTGTAGGCGGCCGAACTGCGTGCGGATGGACCTCTGAACTTCTTCCAGTGCGGGGAGATGAGCTAGACCGACCGGGCCCCTCTTACGCTGTCTATCCCATACAGTGCGCTCCTTGATTCTCACTTTTTCAACCCTTATTGCAGCTTCTATTAACTTGCTAAATTCCGTGATTCCCAAGGCAGTGGGCTGAATCTTTATGTTGTTATTTAGTCCCTCTTCAAATCTCTTACATCTTTCAGCTTCATTAGGGACTATCTCCCTTCCATAGCGGCTTAATCGGACAAATTCCTTCTCATACTCGGCCACTGATAGCTGTCTCTGCCTCAGGTTAATGAACTCTCTTCTTCTCTCTTCCAGGTATACAGTACCCACATATTTCTTCTTGAATTCTGAGAGAAAGAAGTCCCAAGTTATAGCTTCTGGCTGCACTTCACTGGATACCGTGTCCCACCATTCGTAGGCATCATCTTGCAACAAAGATATGGCAGCTTCCAGGTTTTGCTCTGGAGTGCAGTGGAGTTGTTTTAGAACTCTGCCTGTTCTGTTCAACCAATTCTCGGCTGCAACAGAGTCATCTTCTCTCTTGCCATAGAAGTCCACTGCTCCAAACTTTCTTAGCCTTTCCAGGTGTGATTTCTGCTGTGGAGCTGGTGGTGGTGGTGGTGCTGGCATTACTCCGGCCATTTGTCTAAAGAAATCGGCCATTTGCTGGAACATGGCCTGTGGAGGCTGAGGTGCTCGCTTGAGTGGCGGAGCAGTTCCCCATGCCCCAGCCTCACCGCTGCAGGTGGAGCATGACTCTCCACTTCCTCCTCGACTGCTCTTTGAGATGAAGGGTCCATATCCTATTCAAAATAAGAAAGACAAACAGATCTGCATTAGTGTCACCTCGACTCTTACAAATGCAATGCATGGTATGGACTCAATCTAGGCCCAGAAACGCCTAAACCGTGCTCTGATACCACTAAATGTGACACCCCTTACCCGTGTACAGTATACCCGAGTAAGCAATATCACACGGTGTATCGGCACACTCTAATATACCTTAATTAATTTTTTTATCATAGTTTTGAATATAACTTGTGAAATATGGTTCATTTAAGTCATTTATTGAAATTGAAATTTATTTGAGGTTCCGAAAATTTTATAGAAAATCCGGCAGAGTACCGGCTAAAAATGGAGAAAACAGTTCTTCGGAACCTGTTAAAAACACTTCCAAATAATTTCCAAACAATCCCAACTTCAATTCATCAACAAAATCTCAATATCAAGATATCCACAACATTTCTCAATTTCAGTTCTCAATAACCTTTTCATTTCTCAAACATCCATTTCTCATAATACTCATATACAAACAATAAATAAATGCTCAAATTTTGCATTCATAGCCATAACTTTCATTATTTACATGAACATCAGAGTACATTACATAAGTTCAAATACATATGAGAAAGTAAAAATTAGCTACAAAATATCAAAATGACACCTAGTGTCCTACCAATGCACTGCAGAAGTTGAGGTGACACGGACACTGTGCAGAACTGCCGGACAGACTCACCCAGTCTGTGGTCTACTGGGCTCACGATCAGTATCTCCAGTACCTACGCGTGGCAAAAGCAACGCGCTAAGCAATAATGCTTAGTGGTGCAATAGTATAATAAAAGAAAATAGCAAAATAATAAGTTTGTATAGAATGTGTATGATTTCTTTGTTTGGTATTGGTGTATCCATTATTTCATTATCTTTGTCCACTTTCATTCATTTGGTTGCCCAAGTAACCTACACTAGATGACTGGACTGGATAACGGGTAAACTGGCATTGGGTATCAAGTACCTCGGGCTGTCACACCATCGGTCACATATGCATCTCCCGGTGTGCAACAGAACAGCTAACAAGCTGTGATAACATCAGGCACAAGGCCAAAGCTCAATACATGGTCAGAATGGCTAAAAGCCATAAAATCACAGAATGGCAAATTGCCATGTGCGATCGCTAATCGAACCCTATTGGCATGCCAAACTATCCAAACCAATCTTGTTAGGTATACTAGGGCATTTGAAACTTTTAAATTCTTCAATTTGTGAATTTCAAGTTTTGGTGTTACTATTCACCTCATTGGTCAACAAAAATGTTGACTTTTAGATAGACAATATGCACATTGACTTTGGCAATCCCAATATACCACATTTTACATTTAAAACTTGTTAGAATTGGTCACCATTACCATTTCTAACTTAAAACCAAGAGGGCAGAAAATTTCAATTTTTGAAGCATAAGTTTACTGTTCCATTAAGCACTGTTGCAGTGGGAATTTGAAGAAATGACAAACATGAAAGTTGTTCCTTATTTTGTCTAGTTGAATTTCCTTTTTTGAATCACTCCATTTGGATTTTTGTAGCTCCAGATATGGTCCAACAACCACAGCTGGCCGGATTTCCAAAACTGCAGAATTACCAAATCTACAGTACCATGAACAGTGACTGTGATTGCATATTTGAATAGGTTCTGGCCATAATTTGGGGTAGGTTTCTTCATGAAATTTGTTTGTCTATGTCGTAACTTGTTGCTGTAAAAAGTTCAGGTCAATTGACCAAATCTACAGTGAGTTATGGCCAAATGAACAGTTACTGTTCATTTGGTCATTTCTGCAGGTGCTGTTGCAGGGTATCCGGATTGGGGCCAACTTTTGGTCCTCTTGATTTGGTCTTTTGGGCATGGTTTCTTCAGAAAAAATGTGCCATTATAAGCCTAGTTTCATGTCCAATTGGCCAAACACCAATTGGACCAACACAGCCAAAGTTATGGCTGTCTAATTGGACTGGAATCTCAGTCACCATTGCTGCTGTCCCTAGGCAGCATAGTCATTCTCTTTGCCATGCTATTTTTCAGTGCATATTATGGTCAACTTACCTAAAATGGTCACTAATTGACCATTAAAATGTTCTCTAACAATTTCCTAAGCCAAGCCAAATTTTCACTTCTCAAAACCCTAGCTTCACATTATGTTTTCTACAAAATGCCTTAGTTAGCATACCAATTTATTATCCATGTATCTATATATCTTAAACATCATTTGTAACACCCTCCCGGTAGCAACTCCATACATTCTACTGTTCCGGTGACTAGTGTCGGTCCGGACAGCTAGAACGTCCGAAAAAATATTTAAACTAAAGTGAGGAACCATAATTAACTCAAATATTAATAAGAAAAATTTAGTAAAAATTTTAGAAATAAAATGCAACCAAGTCAAATGAGCCGGTGCCCAAGCGATGGGTAACCCAGAGGTAAGTTGCGTTTCTCGCAACTAGGAGCCCTAGACCCGGGGAAAAATTCATAAAATAATTTTTGGGACTCCAGAGAAGGGTCATTGAGGTTCCTATGGCATTAGAATGCCAAGAAAATATTTAGAAAAATTTTTCAATCGATACAGACAATTTTGACCCGTTATGCCAAACGGAGGGCATTTTGGTCATTTCGCCTTCAGAGGTGATTTTTGACCGACTTGTCCAGTTGAGTAAATAATTATTATGACATAAAATATGAATAAATATTGCTAAAAATTAAATTTAAAATGAGTAGAGAAGAAAAGAAAAAGAAAATGAAAAAAATTGGGAATTATGACATCACATTATGTCATTAACAATGCCTCCACCCAATCACCATTTGACAAACTAATAAAAATGGATAAAATATGAATAAATATTGATAAAAGATTAATTAAAAATAAATAAAAAGAAAGTGGATGGAAAATGGAAAAATTAGTTACATATTTTAAATAAAAATTAATTAGCAAATTTGCCTAATAAGACAAATACATTATTTAATATTTAAATTTATATAAATATCTTATAATAATGAAAGAAAACAGATTTTTCTCTTCTCCTCTACTACTTTGCCGTCCCACATTCCCACTTCTCTCTCAAAACAAAATTTCCTCCATTGAAGCTTGCTTAAGCTTCCAAACCATGCAAATTTCTTGACCAAATTCTTAGAAATTTAAAGAAAAACCTTCATCAAGGCATGAACTCCAAGAATAAGCAAGAAAAACCAAGAAAAGGAAGGAAGAAAAAGAAGAAAGAAATTCAGTGGGCAGCCCAAGGAAGAAGATCAAAGTGTTTTGAATGAATTGAAGATTAATTGGAGTAGCTTGGAGTTGATTGAAGCTAGCACACAAAGGTTAGTGCTAGAAATTCTCTTGGAATTTAAAATTTATGCAAGTTGATTTAGGGTTTGCTCAAATATGGAATTTTGTGTTGTGACCTGAATTTGATGATGTTGAGGTTGATTATTGACTATTAGAAGTGCTATAAATGTGAATTGAAGTTTGGAAGTTGGGTGGAATTGAAAATTGGGAGTGCCTCTCTTATGCAGGAAATTCGGACCTATGAGTCCAGGGTATTGTTTGACCTATAACTGAAGTTGTGTTGCTCCAATTGGTGTGAGGCCAATTGGAGATGAAACGTAGGACAAAATACCCCATTTTTCATGAAGAAACCCTGCCCAAATTATGTCCATAAGTTGACCAAATTGCTGGTCCAATCCGGATATCCAAACACTGAACCCAGAAAAATGACCAAATGAACAGCACATGTTCATTTGGCCATAACTCTCTTTAGACAGGTCCAAATGACCTGAAATTTTACCAGCAATAAGATGAGATATAGACCAACAACGTTCATTCAGAACACCAAGCCCAGAAATGCTTCTAACCTAATGAAATTGTTGACTCAAATTAGGACACCAAACTGACCTCAACTATTCTGCCCAGAATTTTCTGGACATAGAATACCCGACCAGTTTTGGCAAAATAGCCATAACTTGGTCTATAAAAATTTAAATGCAATGAAACCAATGGGAAAAGTTTTATAAGACATAGGTCTACAATATTTGTATTTTGACCAAAACCCAGAACCCAAAGGAATTAGGTCAAATGCTTAAAAGAACTTAGTACATCCAAACCTGGAAATTTACCCAATTTCATCTGACCCCATATTAGTGTTTATAGCATATCTTCCACTAGAAAACTCCATTTAGGATGAGCCATACATTTTCAGAATCCTAAGATAGAGAGATCTAACTTTGTTTTAGAAACCTTCCTCAAATCATGAATGTAAGAACCCTAAAAATCCACTCGTACTCACTGACCTGAATCTGGACCATGAAGACACAGGGAACTAGAGTCTAGGCTAATTAAATTGATATAATAAATTCTACAAAACTTGAAAAATTGTGATTCAAAATTTTGAGTGACCATAAGACATAGGGAAACAAATTCTATGAAGAGTACTAGACCTAAATGTGACTGCAACTTGGTCAATAAAATTTGTAAAGTGCAACTACAAAATCTGCCTAGCTAAGGATCCAGAACTAGGAAATGAACCAGTTATGGTTATTTGACCATAACTTGAGCTACAAAACTCCAAATGGAGTGATTCAAAAAAGGAAATTCAACTAGACAAAATAAGGAACAACTTTCATGTTAATCATTTTTCCAAATTCCCACTATAAAATTGTCAAATGGAACAGTAAACTTAGGTAATAAAAACTAAAAATTTAGAAATGCATCTAGGGCACTTTAAATTGCAATTGGCAATTAATACTAGCAAATGTAAAACTCAAAATGTGGGATCTTGGTGTAATTAAAATTAACATATCAATTAAGTATGAAAAAGTCAACATTTTGGTTGACTAGTAAGGTGAATAGTAATAAAAATGATTAGCAAATTAAGATGAATACCTAGAACCAATTCTAAGCTTAAATGCTTAGAATTGTATAACAAATGTGGACTATGCATCTTAGTCAAAATTGTTAAAAGGAAATTAAGACCATAAATTTGAAATCCATGAAATGTTCATGGATTATTTGAAACATGAAAACTAAGTCACCTAATTGATGTAAATAGATAGTTAGGGCTTATATGCCTATTACAAATGGAATTCATAAAATATTAGTAACTCAACTCGAAATATAAAATTTGTAATTACATAAGTAGATTTTTGAATGTATAAATGAGAAAGGAAAAATGTTTTGAATACAATAGTACATGTGAACCATTGTTTAGAATGGTGATGGTATAAATGATCAAATAAATGTATGAATTATAATTGAAATTTATCATGAAATAATGATGTCATAAAACTCAATATATTAATATTTAATGATATTATGTGCCCTTGTATTGCCTAGACACGTGTGTCAGATTGGATAGATTGGCATGCCAATAGGGTATTGTTTTAGCAGTACTGCGAAAGGCTTTATGCCTGTATTCATGGCTTTATGCCCGTATTCATGGCTTTATGCCTACATTCATGGCTTTATGCCAACATTCATGGCTTTTATGCCCGATTATGTGTTATCATGGCTTTTTAGCCATACTGATTGCATACGTGGTTGACGTTCTGCGTCCCATGGTATGACGGCCCGAGGCACTGCGGTGTCCAGTGCCAACGACCCGTTATCCAGTTTAGTCAGCCTGTCATAGGTTACTTGGGCAGTGAAATTTATTGAAATAAGTTAAGAATATTAGTAATTAAAAATATTAGAAATTAAATAAAATAAATGAGTAAGATGACCTAAAATAAATTAGAATAGTTATTTATTAGAAAGAATCGAAATGAACTGGACCAATATTAAAATTTACTGATTATGAAATAATCTGAGACAACCTAGAAAGTATTGAGAAAATGCTAAAAGATTAGCAAAGAAAATTATAACATACATAAATCTTGCAAATGTGATTTACATAATAATATAAGCATAAATTTATTATTTTTAGATCATTTTTCTATGTACATTATTACTGTACATTGGCGGAATAAACACTTCCAAAGAAGACTAAATCAGGATAAAACATATTAAATTTTAGAAACCGCATGTGAAGTATAAATAGATCTTAATTATCCGAATTTTGTTTCTATCTTTATTTGTATATTATTTCCTTGTTATATTATTGCACCACTAAGCAGCAATGCTTAGCGCGATGGAATTGTTTTCTCGCGCAGGTACTGAAGGTAAAGCCCATATAAAAATATTAAACAGAGATTTTGGAGTTTTGATCTGCAGAAGTGTCTGAAGTATTCAAGGTTGTCACCTCCTCAGCAATGCATGTAGATAGGGCTCACGTTAAGCATATCATGTATTTTGTGTATGTTATTTATTTCTTATGTTGTAATATAAATTAGCAAATTGTAATTAATTAGTATATCATGTAAATTAAGGATTTATTTAATTATTGCAAATGATGTAAATTAATGCAAATTTGAGAATTTTGCTATAAGAATGGAGCATGAATGAATTTGTACAATGAGTATAGATTTGAATTACATAATGATTTTTCAAATGATGATATGAGTATGGAAATGATTATGAAATTAAAATGTATGGATGAGATTTGAAATATGAGAAAATTATGAGAATGATTGATGAGATAATTATGATTAGCATGGATGAGATTTTTTTTTATTTTAAAATGTTGTTGAATTTCAAACAGGTGAATATTGAAATACGCCAAACGATAATAAAACAGGAGAAACTCCACTAGTTTCTCCGTCGAAAAATAATTAATATTAAATTAAACGAATTCAAAATTATTAAAAAAATAAAGTAAGATAAGTTAGGGTGCTTCGGCACCGATTGTAGCACGCCTTGCTCGGCTACACTGTAGTCGGGTGAGGGGTGTTACATCATTTCTAATTCACTCTAAGTCCAACAAAACACTCATTCCTATTCCTTCAATAGGGCAGCCGAAATTCATGTACACATACACATAAGTTTTGTTCATTTAAATTACATTTTCTTACTAAGTTCAAGTCCCTATTCATGAAATTCAAGAGGTTTAGGTATATAGTGCACTAACCTTTAAGTGGCAGAATTTTCCCAAGCTTAAAACTTCACTTTCTTTCCTTTTCTTGGCTGCCAAACACTTTCCAAGGGGTATAGACAAGTTTTTAGTGAAAGGTGTCTAGGGTTTAAGGTGAAATAAGGAAGGAAATTGAGCTTTAATTGAGGTTGTCAATGGAGGTTTGGGTGTGCAAGGGTTTCGGCTGGTAAGAGGATGAGGAGGAAGGCTGCTGGGTTTTGCTCCTTTTAGTCTTCATTTAGTCTCTTTTATTACTTAATTAATTGGTTGTTTTATTATGATTGGAGAAGGCTTTTTAAATCACATCATACTATGTCATATTTGGCATTTTATTTCATTTTTCTTTTCTTTTCATCACTACTCATTTTCAATTTAATTTCTAGTAATGTTTATTCATATTTTGTGTCATATTAATTATTTACTCAACTGGACAAGTCGGCCAAAAATCTGAAGGCGAAATGACCAAAATGCCCTCCGTTTGGCTTAACGGGTCAAAATTGTCTGTACCGATTGAAAAATTTTTCTAGGTATTTTCTTGGCATTCTAATGCCATAGGGACCTCAATAACCCTTCTCTGGAGTTTCAAAAATTATTTTATAATTTTTCCCTCGGTATAGGGCTCCTAGTTGCGAAAACCGCAACTTCCCTCTGGGTTACCCATCGCTAGGGCACCGGCTCGTTTAACTCGATTGTATTTTATTTCTAAAATTTTTACTAAATTTTTCTTATTAATATTTGAGTTAATTATGGTTCCTGACTTTAGTTTAAGTATTTTTCCGGACGTTCTAGCTGTCCGGACCGACACCGGTCACCGGAATAGTAGAATGTACGGAGTTGCTTCCGGGGAGGGTGTTACAACTCTTCCCCTCTAATTTAAATTTCGTCCTCGAAATTTACCTGATACAAACAGTTGAGGGAACTGTTGCCTCATCGTCTCTTCACTTTCCCAAGTTGCCTCTTCGGTGTTGTGGTGCCTCCATAGCACTTTCACCAGTGGAATCTGCTTGTTCCTCAACTCTTTCACTTCCCGAGCCAGGATCCGTAGAGGTTCTTCTTCATACGTCAAATCCGGTTGTATTTCAATTTCTTCCCTGGAGATGACATGTGAAGGATCTGAGCGGTATCTTCTGAGCATGGATACGTGAAACACATTGTGGATCTTGTCTAGCTCTGGAGGTAAAGCTAGCCTATAGGCCACTGGACCCACACGTTCAATGACTTCATATGGGCCAATGAACCTAGGGCTTAACTTACCTTTTCTTCCAAACATCAATACTTTCTTCCACGGTGACACCTTGAGGAACACTTTGTCGCCAACCACATATTCTATTTCTTTTTTCTTCAGGTCGGCATAAGATTTCTGTCTGTCTGAGGCAACCTTCAAGTTGGCTTTGATTAGTTTCACTTTCTCCTCAGTCTGTTTCACCAGGTCTGGCCCTACTAGTTTGTCTTCGCCCAATTCAGTCCAGCACACTAGAGTTCTACATTTCCTCCCATACAGTGCTTCATATGGGGCCATTTGGATGCTAGCTTGGTAGCTATTGTTGTATGCAAATTCTGCCAGTGGGAGGTATCTATCCCAACTTCCCTCAAACTCAATGATACAACTCCTCAGCATATCCTCAAGGACCTGGATTACTCTTTCTGATTGCCCATCCATCTGAGGATGGAAAGCTGTGCTGAAATGGAGTTGTGTACCCAAGGATTCATGCAACTTCTTCCAAAATCTCGATGTAAACCTTGGGTCTCGATCAGATATGATGGAAAGTGGGATTCCATGCAGTCTAACTATCTCACTGATATATAATTCTGCTAACTTCTCCAGTGAGTAGTCAGTCCTAACTGGCAGAAAGTGTGCTGACTTTGTCAATCTATCCACTATCACCCATACTGCATCACGTTTCTTCCGGGTGAGAGATAGACCACTTACAAAATCCATGGTGACCCGATCCGATTTCCATTCAGGTATGCGTATAGGCTGTAGCAAACCTGATGGAACTTGATGTTCTGCCTTGACTTGTTGACATGTCAAGCATTTAGTCACGTAGTCAGCTATGTCCTTCTTCATACCAGGCCACCAATACTAAAGCTTCAGATCATGATACATCTTTGTACTTCTTGGGTGCATAGCATGTACACTAGTGTGTGCCTCTTTTAGAATGCTGGCCTTCAATTCCCCATCATCTGGTACACACAGTCTTCCTTTGTAATACAGACACCCATCTGCCTTTGCCTCATTGTCAGTTGCTTTTCCTTCTGGGATTTTGCTCATAATAGCCATTAACTTTTCATCTGCCTTTTACCCATCTAAAATATGCTGTAGCAGGTTTGGCCTCACTTGTAACTCAGCCAAAATAGCTCCATCTCGAATCAAAGTTAGACGGGCATTCAATGATCTCAAAGCTGTGATGGACTTTCTGCTCAAAGCATCAGCAACTACATTTGCCTTCCCAGGATGGTAGTCAATTACACAATCATAGTCCTTCAGGAACTCAATCCATCGCCTCTGTCTAAGGTTGAGCTCCCTCTGAGTTGGCAAATATTTCAGACTTTTGTGGTCTGTGTAAATGTAGCACTTTTCACCGTACAAGTAATGCCTCCATATCTTCAGTGCGAAGATAATTGCTGCAAGCTCTAGATCATGGGTAGGGTAATTTTGTTCATGTGGCCTTAACTGCCTGGAAGCATAGGCGATCACTTTCCCCTCTTGCATCAATACACACCCTAGCCCATTATGTGAGGCATCAATGTAGACCACAAAATCCTTTCCTGACACTGGCTGTGTTAACACTGGTGCCTCTGTCAACATAGCCTTCAACTTCTCAAAACTGGTCTGACACTTGTCATTCCAGTCAAATCTGACATTCTTGTGTAACAACTTGGTCATTGGAGCAGCTATTAAAGAAAATCCCTTCACAAATCTTCTGTAATACCCAGCTAGCCCCAAGAAGCTTCTGACCTCAGTTGTATTTCTGGGAGGCTTCCATTCCATCACTGCTTCTATTTTCTTGGGATCCACCCTAATCCCATCAGCTGACACTATGTGTCCAAGGAATGCAATCTCATTCAACCAGAAGTCACACTTGGACAACTTAGCATACAGCTTCTTTTCTCTCAGGGTTTGCAGAACAATCCTCAAATGTTCATCATGTTCTTCCCTAGTCTTGGAGTACACTAAAATATCATTAATAAAGACCACTACGAACCGATCTAGGTATGGATGGAAGATACGGTTCATAAGGTCCATGAATGCCGCTGGTGCATTTGTTAGGCCAAAGGGCATCACCAGAAACTCATAATGCCCATACCGGGTCCTGAATGCAGTCTTGGGCACATCTACATCCTTCACCCTCAACTGATGATACCCTGATCTGAGATCAATCTTAGAAAATACTCCTGCTCCCTTCAACTGATCAAACAGATCATCTATTCTAGGCAACGGATATTTGTTCTTCATAGTCACTTTATTCAACTGCCGGTAATCGATGCATAGCCTCAAAGTCCCATCCTTTTTCTTTACAAACAGCACTGGAGCTCCCCATGGTGACACACTAGGGCGTATGAACCCCTTATCAAGCAACTCTTGCAACTGAGTTTTCAACTCCCTCAATTCCGTGGGTGCCATTCTATAAGGAGCAATGGAAAGGGGTGTTGTACCCGACAATGTCTCAATAGCAAATTCAACTTCTCTTTCTGGCGGCAAACTAGGCAATTCTTCAGGAAATACTTCTGGGAAGTCTCTTACTGTGGGTATACCACTCAGGTTTGGCTTAGCCTGCCTAGTATCCACTACATGTGCTAGGTAGGCTTCACAGCCTTTTCTCATCAGTTTTCTTACAACTGTGGCTGAGATGACATTAGACAAGAAATCTGTCCTTTCACCCACAACAGTGATCTCATTACCCTCTGAAGTTTTTAGAGAAATTCTCTTCAATTTGCAATCAACTATTGCCTGATGACGTGACAACCAGTCCATTCCCAAAATCACATCAAACTCGTGGAAGGGCAACTCAATCAGGTCTGCCAAGAATTCATACCCCTGAATCCTTAACGGGAAACCCTTGTATACTTTGTTCACCACTACACTGTGGCCCAATGGATTAGTGACCAGAATGTCTTGGTCACTCTCCCCTACTAGTATCCCCCTTTCTACGGGTAGGTTGATGCAGATGTATGAATGAGTGGATCCGGGATCCACCAATGCATGCACAGGAGTATTGTAGAGGGAGAACGTACCCCTGATGACGTCCGGGGCATCTTGCTCCTCCTGAGCTCTCAGGGCATAATTTTTGGCAGGTGGTCTGTTATCTGGCCTCTCTGCTGGCTCAGATCTAGGCCTCTGTGATGGTCCCACGGTGTCAGATTTGCCAGATTTTTCTACCTCTCTGTGGTGCAAGAGCAGGTCTGTCTGCTTGTGTTGGAGCAGCTGTAGTAGTTCTGCGTGGACAGTTCTTCAACTGATGCTCTGTTGACCCACACCTTAAGCAGGCACCAGTTACTCTCCAACACTCCCTCTTATGCCATTTTAGGCAGTGTGGACATGCGAGGTTCTGGGCTGGTCCCTGAACCCCATCCTGGAGGCGCCCACAGATGGTGTGGGTGACCTCTCCTAGGGGTGAATCGTGGCACAGGCCTGGCCCGACCACGACCTTGACCTTGTAGCTGACCCTAACTCTGTGCAGATGGACCTCTGAACTTCTTCCCAGGTGCAGGAGATGAGCTAGACTGACCCGGGCCCCTCTTCTGCTGTCTATCCCTTCTGGTCTGCTCACAGATTCTCACTTTTTCAACCCTTAGTGCAGCTTCTATTAACTTGCTAAATTCCGTGATTCCCAAAGTAGTGGGCTGAATCTTTATGTTGTCATTTAGTCCCTCTTTAAATCTCTTACATCTTTCAGCTTCATTAGGGACTATCTCCCTTCCATAGCAGCTTAATCGGACAAATTCCTTCTCATACTCGGC
The DNA here is from genome assembly GCF_030052815.1 of Hevea brasiliensis. NCBI lineage: Eukaryota > Viridiplantae > Streptophyta > Magnoliopsida > Malpighiales > Euphorbiaceae > Hevea > Hevea brasiliensis. The sequence continues at coordinate 64,670,770 of NC_079496.1, read as the reverse complement.
CACTGATAGCTGTCTCTGCCTCAGGTTAATGAACTCTCTTCTTCTCTCTTCCAGGTATACAGTACCCATATATTTCTTCTTGAATTCTGAGAGAAAGAAGTCCCAAGTTATAGCTTCTGGCTGCACTTCACTGGATACCGTGTCCCACCATTCGTAGGCATCATCTTGCAACAAAGATATGGCAGCCTCTAGGTTTTGCTCTGGGGTGCAGTGGAGTTGTTTTAGAACTCTGCCCGTTCTGTTTAACCAATTCTCGGCTGCAACAGAGTCATCTTCTCTCTTACCGAAAAAGTCCACTGCTCCAAACTTTCTTAGCCTTTCCAGGTGTGATTTCTGCTGTGGAGCTGGTGGTGGCATTACTCCGGCCATTTGTCTAAAGAAATCGGCCATTTGCTAGAACATGGCCTGTGGAGGCTGAGTGCTCGCTTGAGTGGCGAGCGAGTTCTCCCATGCCCCCAGTCTCAGCTGCTGCAGGTGGAGCATGACTCTCCACTTCCTCCTCGACTGCTCTTTGAGATGAAGGGTCCATATCCTATTCAAAATAAGAAAGACAAACAGATCTGCATTAGTGTCACCTCGACTCTTACAAATGCAATGCATGCTATGGACTCAATCTAGGCCCAGGAACGCCTAAACCTTGCTCTGATACCACTAAATGTGACACCCCTTACCCGTGTATAGTATACCCGAGTAAGCAATATCACACGGTGTACCGGCACACTCTAATATACCTTAATTAATTTTTTTATCATAGTTTTGAATATAACTTGTGAAATATGGTTCATTTAAGTCATTTATTGAAATTGAAATTTATTTGAGGTTCCGAAAATTTTAAAGAAAATTCGGCAGAGTACCGGCTAAAAATGGAGAAAACAGTTCTTCGGAACCTGTTAAAAACACTTCCAAATAATTTCCAAACAATCCCAACTTCAATTCATCAACAAAATCTCAATATCAAGATATCCACAACATTTCTCAATTTCAGTTCTCAATAACCTTTTCATTTCTCAAACATCCATTTCTCATAATACTCATATACCAACAATAAATAAATGCTCAAATTTTGCATTCATAGCCATAACTTTCATTATTTACATGAACATCAGAGTACATTACATAAGTTCAAATACATATGAGAAAGTAAAAATTAGCTACAAAATATCAAAATGACACCTAGTGTCCTACCAATGCAACTGCGAAGTTGAGGTGACACGGACATCGTGCAGAATCGCGGACAGACTCACCCGATCACGTGGTCTCTGGCTCACGATCAGTATCTCCAGTACCTACGCGTGGCAAAAGCAACGTGCTAAGCAATAATGCTTAGTGGTGCAATAGTATAATAAAAGAAAATAGCAAAAAAATAAGTTTGTATAGAATGTGTATGATTTCTTTGTTTGGTATTGGTGTATCCATTATTTCATTATCTTTGTCCACTTTCATTCATTTGGTTGCCCAAGTAACCTACACTAGATGACTGGACTGGATAATGGGTAAACTGGCACTGGGTATCAAGTACCTCGGGCCGTCACACCATCGGTCACATATGCATCTCCCGGTGTGCAACAGAACAGCTAACAAGCTGTGATAACATCAGGCACAAAGCCAAAGCTCAATACAAGGTCAGAATGGCTAAAAGCCATAAAATCACAGAATGGCAAATTGCCATGTGCGATCGCTAATCGAACCCTATTGGCATGCCAAACTATCCAAACCAATCTTGTTAGGTATACTAGGGCATTTGAAACTTTTAAATTCTTCAATTTGTGAATTTCAAGTTTTGGTGTTACTATTCACCTCATTGGTCAACAAAAATGTTGACTTTTAGATAGACAATATGCACATTGACTTTGGCACTCCCAATATACCACATTTTACATTTAAAACTTGTTAGAATTGGTCACCATTACCATTTCTAACTTAAAACCAAGAGGGCAGAAAATTTCAATTTTTGAAGCATAAGTTTACTGTTCCATTAAGGACTGTTTCAGTGGGAATTTGAAGAAATCACAAACATGAAAGTTGTTCCTTATTTTGTCTAGTTGAATTTCCTTTTTTGAATCACTCCATTTGGATTTTTGTAGCTCTAGATATGGTCCAAAAACCACAGCTGGCCGGATTTCCAAAACTACAAAATTACCAAATCTACAGTACCATGAACAGTGACTGTGATTGCATATTTGAATAAGTTCTGGCCATAATTTGGGGTAGGTTTCTTCATGAAAGTTGTTTGTCTATATCGTAACTTGTTGCTGTAAAAATTTCAGGTAAATTGACCAAATCTACAGTGAGTTATGGCCAAATGAACAGTTACTATTCATTTGGTCATTTCTGCAGGTGCTGTTGCAGGGTATCCGGATTGGGGCCAACTTTTGGTCCTCTTGCTTTGGTCTTTTGGGCATGGTTTCTTCAGCAAAAATGTGCCATTATAAGCCTAGTTTCATGTCCAATTGGCCAAACACCAATTGGACCAACACAGCCAAAGTTATGGCTGTCTAATTGGACTAGAATCTCAGTCACCATTCTTTCTTGTCCTAGGCAGCATAGTCATTCTCTTTGCCATGCTATTTTTCAGTCCATATTATGGTCAACTTACCTAAAATGGTCACTAATTGACCATTAAAATGTTCTCTAACAATTTCCTAAGCCAAGCCAAATTTTCACTTCTCAAAACCCTAGCTTCACATTATGTTTTCTACAAAATGCCTTAGTTAGCATACCAATTTATTATCCATGTATCTATATATCTTAAACATCATTTCTAATTCACTCTAAGTCCAACAAAACACTCATTCCTATTCCTTCAATAAGGCAGCCAAAATTCATGTACACATACACATGAGTTTTGTTCATTTAAATTACATTTTCTTACTAAGTTCAAGTCCCTATTCATGAAATTCAAGAGGTTTAGGTATATGGTGCACTAACCTTTAAGTGGCAGAATTTTCCCAAGCTCAAAACTTCACTTTCTTTCCTTTTCTTGGCTGCCAAACACTTCCCAAGGGGTATAGATAAGTTTTTAGTGAAAGGTGTCTAGGGTTTAAGGTGAAATAAGGAAGGAAATTGAGCTTTAATTGAGGTTGTCAATGGAGGTTTGGGTGTGCAAGGGTTTCGGCTGGTAAGAGGATGAGGAGGAAGGCTGCTGGGTTTTGGTCCTTTTGGTCTTCATTTAGTCTCTTTTATTACTTAATTAATTGGTTGTTTTATTATGATTGGAGAAGGCTTTTTAAATCACATCATACTATGTCATATTTGGCATTTTATTTCATTTTTCTTTTCTTTTCATCACTACTCATTTTCAATTTAATTTCTAGTAATGTTTATTCATATTTTGTGTCATATTAATTATTTACTCAACTGGACAAGTCGGCCAAAAATCACCTCTGAAGGCGAAATGACCAAAATGCCCTCCGTTTGGCTTAACGGGTCAAAATTGTCTGTACCGATTGAAAATTTTTTCTAGGTATTTTCTTGGCATTCTAATGCCATAGGGACCTCAATAACCCTTCTCTGGAGTCCCAAAAATTATTTTATAATTTTTTCCCGGGTCTAGGGCTCCTAGTTGCGAAAACCGCAACTTCCCTCTGGGTTACCCATCGCTAGGGCACCGGCTCATTTAACTCGGTTGTATTTTATTTCTAAAATTTTTACTAAATTTTTCTTATTAATATTTGAGTTAATTATAGTTCCTGACTTTAGTTTAAGTATTTTTCCGGATGTTCTAGCTGTCCGGACCGACACCGGTCACCGGAACAGTAGAATGTACGGAGTTGCTTCCGGGAGGGTGTTACATTTTGTGTTGCCAATTAGGGTTTTTGGTGGAAGAAAGCTAGGGAAAATCAAGCTTGAAAGAGCTTGTTCATGGTGGCCATGGAGGAGGGGTTGACGTCAAGGAGAAGAAGAGAAAGAAGTGGTTCTGATTTTTTTTTTTCATTTTCAGCCCATTTAGTCTCTTTTATATAAAGTTATGCCATGTGTCAAGATTTGATTGGTTGAGAGATTTTTAATGACATCATTATGATGTCATAAGTCCATTTTCCTTCATTTACTCTTCATTTCTTGTCTATTTAATTGCAATTAAATTTTTAACAACATTTAATCATATTTTATGTTATACAAATTACTTATTTAATTGGAAAAGTTGGCCCAAAATCATCTCTGAAGGTGAAATGACCAAAATGCCTTCCGTTTGGCTTAAAGGGCCAAAATTGTCTGTACCGATTGAAAAAATTTTCTAAGTATTTTCTTGGTATTCTAATGCCATAAGAACCTCAATGACCCTTCTCTGGAGTCCCAAGAATTATTTTATAATTTTTCCTAAATTTTTTTCTTATTAATAGTTGAGTTAATTTTTGGTTCCTCACTTTAGTTTAAATATTTTTCCGAACGTTCTAGCTAAAATGAGGATGTTACACTTCCCTTCATAAAAACTTCTCCTCACACCTAGAGCAAGACTTGGACAGCAAAAAGGAAGAGAAAAATTAGAGTTTTCAAGCCTTGGGAATTGGCTAAGTCAAGGTTAGTGCTACTTCTTCCATAAATCCATGAGTTTACCTTGTGTAGATTATGAATTGAGCGTTAGTTTTGGAAGAAAGAAAATAAATTATGTAAGTATGAAAAACTTTCAATTTTGGCAGCCTAGGGTACTTTAGAGTTTCAATGATTCAAGTGAATTATAATTGTGAATTAATGCAATTGAACATGAAATTGATGATTAGAACATTTGATAGCATGATGTTTGAGTAAATTGGAATTTTGGAGTTAGGGTTTGGAGCAAACCTAGGGTTTGCTTATGTGTTGGTGAATGGAAGTTCTAATGGTCAATTAGTGACCATTTGGCTGTGTATGATGAGGAAATGAAGTGGATTATGGCTTTAGAATTGAGGTTATGTATGCTGTCCAATGTGCACTGCAGGTCAGGATGTGAGTCCAGCATATTTGGGCTGCTGTAACTTGAGTTGTGTAGGTTCAATTGGTGCAAGGCCAATAGGACATGAAACTAGACACATAATGACACAACTTTGGTGAAGAAACCCTGCCCAGAAAACCAAACTAAGTTGACCTAAAAATTACCCTAATCCGGGTGACCAACATGTTGTCCCTGGAAAATGACCAAATGAACAGTATTTGTTCAAATAGTCATAACTCAGTGTAAAAAATTTTAATTGATCTGAAATTTTACCAGTAGAAATCTGAGATATAGACCTACAACTTTCGTGAAGAACACAAACTCAAATTCTAGACCTAACCAATTCAAATTGCTAGTCTAAGTTAGGACACCAAATCTGGCAAAACCAAATTGCCCAGAAATTCTGGGTACAGGTCACTCCGGCAAGTTATGGTAAAATGACCATAACTTGAGCTACAAAACTCCAAATAGAGTGATTCAAAAAGGGAATTAAAGAAATAAGGAACAACTTTGATGAAGAAAAGTTAACCCAGTTTCCACTGTAAAATTGTCTAATGGAATAGTAAACTTAGATAATCAAAACTGAAAATTTAGAAATGCATCTAGGAGACTTTAAATTGCAATTGGTAATTAATACTAGTAAATGTAAAACTCAAAATGTGGGATCTTGGTATAATTAGAATTAACATATCCATTAAGTATGAAAAAGTCAACATTTTGGTTGACTAGTAAGGTGAATAGTAATCAAAATGATTAGCAATCTAAGATGAAGACCTAGAACCAATTCTAAGCTTAAATGCTTAGAATTGTATGACAAATGTGGACTATGCATCCTAGTTAAAATTGTTAAAGGGAAATTAAGGCCATAAATTTAAAATCCATGAAATGTTCATGGATTTTTTGAAACATGAAAAATAAGTCACCTAATTGATGTAAATAGATAGTTAGGGCTTATATGCCCATCACAAATAGAATTCATAAAATATATAAATGAGAAAGGAAAAATGTTTTGAATACAATGGTACATGTGAACCATTGTTTTAAATTGTGATCAATATGAATAACATAATGAATGAATAAATGAACCATATTAATGTATGAATGAGACATTAGTTCTCATTATTGTAGAAAGGAAAAGTACTTTGAGTACAATGATATAAAAGGATAATTGATGTGAATTGTGATCATATATATGATCAAATTAATGTATACATTATAATTGAAAATTATTATGAAATAATGAAGTCATAAAACACAATATATTAATATTTAATGATATTATGTGCCCTTGTATTGCCTAGACATGTGTGTCAGATTGGATAGTTTGGCATGCCAATAGGGTATTATTTTAGTAGTACTGCGAAAGGCTTTATGCCTGTATTCATGGCTTTATGCCTGTATTCATGGCTTTATACCCGCATTCATGGCTTTATGCCTGCACTCATGGCTTAATGCCCGATTATGTGTTATCATGGCTTTTTAGTCATACTGACTGCATACATGATTGACGTTCTGCATCTCATGGTATGACGGCCCGTTATCCAGTTTAGTCATTCTGTCATAGGTTACCTGGGCAGAAAAAAAAAAAGATTGAAATAAGTTAAAAATATTAGAAACTAAATAAATCAGTGAGAAAAATTTGAAAGGTATTTAACTAGTATTAAGAATTTAATTATTACAAAATGATCCACAACACAGAAAATATTAAGAGAGTAAATGAAAGACTAGCAAAATAAGCATAACGTAAGTAATTATTAGAAATGCATCCTCCATAATAATATAAACATAAACTAAATATTTAGATTTATTTGTACATTATATAAATGATTATTGTAAACTTATGATAGAAGAGATTATATAGAGTAATATAAATGACAAAAAATATACTATATGGCAAATTTTATATGATCCCAGTAAAATTCTTGAATATAGAAAATATACTCCAATTATTTTTATTTGTATACATTATTTCTTATTATATTCTTGCACCACTAAGCAGCAATGCTTAGCGCGATAGATTTGTTTCCTCGCGCAGGTACTGAAGTTAAAGCTTAGCGAATACTAAATAGAGATTTTGGAGTTCTGATCTGTAGAGTGTCAAAGGTTGTCACCTCCTCAACAATGCATGCAGATGGAGCCCATATAGATAATATTATGTATTTTGTACAATATAATTAGTTATTATTTGTAATGTAAACTATGAATTGTATATTGAAATATAGATTATGGAACTGTAATTAATTTGTAGATCATGTAAATTATGAATTTATGTAATCAGTCTATAAATCATGTAAATTAACGAAACTTGAGAATTTATATATATAAATTGTGCAAAAATGGAAATGCATGGAAATGAATATGAAATTGAGATATATGAATGAGATGTGAATTACAAGAATTGAAAGTGAGATGAATATGATGAGCATGAATGATATTTTTATTATAAAATATTGTTAAATTTTCAAGTAGGTAAATAGTGAAATACGTCAACTGATAATAAAATAGGGGAAACTTCGCTGGTTCTCCGTTTAAAACTAATTGATATTAAAATATAATGAGATAAAATGATTAAAGGAATAAAGTAAGATAAGATAGGGTGCTTCAGCACCGAATGTAGCACGCCTCGCTCAGTTACACTGTAGTCGGGTGAGAGGTGTTACAATGAATCAGCAGGATTTTCGGCTGATGCTATTTTCTGCATGGCTACATTGCCTCGCCCAACTATCTCTCTGTCACACCTTATCCCTGGTAAGGCATGGCATGTTTCCGTAGCATACCTAATGAATTACCGAACTCCACCTACCGATAACCCATTAGCTATGTTACAAAGGATTTTAAAATAAATCATAGCTTTTTATCTTATCAATTCTTTTATGGAAAACTGCATGAGAATAGTTAAAATTCTATGTAAACATTCATTGGAAATAATGATAGACTAAATATTGCAAAAGTTACATTTTCATAAGTCTCAAGGTAAAATACAAAATAGTTATAAACTCAAAATGTGATAGCAATACAGTACTTTTTAATACAAACTGCTCAATGTCCGTACATCCATACATATAGGTACAAAATACACCCAAAGGAATCACAAGGGTATACCTAATGTAAATACCCACAAACAATACCAAAATACTGCCTCCAAGTCTTTCACTCAACAGCCTTCTCCTTTCCCTTACCTGCGATAGCATAAAGAAGCTATCGCTCAGTATATCACTCAATGGTGCACAACTAATAACTTTAAAACTTAAGATAAAATACAATTTGTTAAAGCATAATAAATCACATTTTTCTTAAGCATGAAAACTTCACAATAGTTCTAAGTCCATAAAGGCCATTTATTAGAATAACATTTTAAATGAGAAATCATACTTCATAAATCACAATTCACAAAGCATTAGTGTTGCCAACATTAACACACAGTTCAGGCCATGACATAAAATTTAATGATTAGTGCCATGTTGTACACCACGACAAAGCAATCTCAACCTCACTAACCGTTATTAATGAGAGAAGGGCTAGCTAGCTAATGAGTACTCATGTAGTCTTACCCCACTAACCATTATTAATGGTAGACATAATCAATATTAATTATAAAACCCCAAGTAGCCGTTACTACTGGAGAGTTATGAAGGAACTGTCATGCTAACTATGGTTTCAAAATAACTTTCAAGAGTTTTTAAATCAATAATCACATTTACGAAACAATAACATATTCAAATCATTATAAAACCCATAAAAGGGGTGGCAACACACAAATTCCTCAAATACAAGAGAAAAACATACCTCATTCAAAATAAACTCATTTCAAGTCAAACTCATTCAAATCAATTTACGAAGCTAAAACAAAGAAAAAGGTTAGTTGTGCGCAAACCTTCAATGTTCTCCTTTCTCTTTACTTACTATTCCTTGTCCGTTCCAAATTCTTTTTCTACAGAAAATACACAAATAAAATACCTCAATACCAATCTCAATTGCTGCCAAAAACTCATTACATGCATGTCTAATGCATCCCAAGTTAGCTTTGCAAATTTTAGAAAATCTTGGTATTGGACAACTTGGTGCCCCAATATTTGAACCCAAATTTTACCTAATTTCAATCATAATTTGTTGAGGTTTCTTCATGAAAATTATTCATCTAGGTCTTAACTTTATTTTCCTTTTTGAATCGCCTAATTCAGAGTTGTGTAGCTCAAGTTATGCCTAAAACACGATTACTGTTCACATCACTGTTCATGCTGCAGATTCAGTTCTGGCAGATTTATCGATCCAATTTCGTTCAGCAATTTGGTCAAGTTAAGTCCACAATTTGGTCTAATATTCTTCATATGAAATGTTCTACTATGTCTTAGGTTTCCATCGGTTCAAGAATTGCCTAAATCAGAGTTTTTTAGAGAGAGTTATGGCCATGCAAATTTACTGTTCATATGGTAAATCTGCAATTCTGCAGATTCGGTGATTCAAATTTCTTAGCAATTTGATTGGCTTAAGTCCATAATTTGGCCTTAAGTTCTTCATATGAAATGTTCTACTATGTCTTAGGTTTCCATCGGTTAAAGAATCCCCTAAATTAGAGTTTTTTAGAGAGAGTTATGGCCATGCAAAATTTACTGTTCATATAGTCAAATTTGCAGGTTCCAGAATTTTGTCTCTAAGTTCAAGGCTCATTTCGGATAGCTTAAGGTCATTTTTTAGGCAGGGTATCTACACAAAAATTATAGCCCTATGTCTTAAGTTTCATTTCAAATTGGTTTCACACCAATTGGAATTGTGTAGCTAAATTTATGGGTTGTCAAACACACTGAACTTAGTGTGCAAATTTTTCCCTAGGTTCAAATTTTTCATTTCTTCAATTATTCCCACTAACCAAGCTCAATTCACATTTAATTCACCCAAAATGACTATAATTTAGCATTGACACATCAATGGCACTTCCTAGTACAAACCCCACAATTTTCAAACACTAAAGTTTGTAATTTTCCCTAATCCTACCATTTCATTACCTCTATTCATCAACCCAATGTCAATTCAAACTAAATAAACCTCAAATGACCATAATTTAACACTACACACACCAATTTCACTCTCTAGCACCAAAACTCTAATTTTCCTATGAACCCTAATCTCCCATGATTAAATTTATATACATTTCATGCAATTTCTTTGCCCCAATCATGTATACTACTTCAACTAAGCTTGATTTCATCATCATTTTCATTGAAATACATCAAACCCTAATTTTTCTCCAATTTGGCCAAAACCCTAGTTTAGGTTCTATGCATGTTTTCTTTCATTTTCTTATGAAATTTCATCATAATCTAACTTAATTTAAGGTTTGTATAACAAAATGGGCATTAAAGAACTTACCTTTTGATGACTTCCTTCCAACTCCCCAAATCTTCAATTTTCTTCTAATCTCTTGTTTCTCCTTGCTTTTAATCTCTAAATCAAATATTAATTTGATGCTCTCTACTAATTAGATGCAAAACCCATAGAGGAAAAGCAAGGGATTGAGTTTTGAGAATGGTGTCAATGGAGAAAGAAGGAAGAAGAAGAAAGAAAGAAAGAGAGAAGGAGAGAGAGTGGGTGGTAACTAAATGGGAAAGAAAGGGAAGAAATGATTTTTTAATTTGTCTTATCTTTTATATATATTTATTTCCAAAATTAGTTTATTTTATTTAAAAATTTTAATTGTGTCAAAAATGTCATAAAACTTATAATTTTATTTCCTTTCTTTTCTTTTTATATTTACACTAAACTTTCCCTCAATATTTCTTCGTAATTCAATGATTTATTTTTATTTAATTAAATTGACCTTTTGATAAAAAAAAAATCAACTCTTAAAGTGAATTGACCAAAATGTCCCTTATCGGGTCATAATTCCTCTTTTACAATATACCTAGTGAATCCTTATATTTTTGAGTCACTTGAATTTTTATTGTGTCTTTCTCAATTAATTTTTTATTTATTTTTGATCCTCAAGGTGTCTTTGAATAGTACTAGTCACGGATAAAAAATGGTAGTATTCATAACTCAGAGGTTCGGGGTGTTATAATTCTCCCCTCCTTAAAAATAAATTTTGCCATCGAAATTTACCTGGTCTCAGTCTCTGAATAGCTTTGGGTGTTGTCTCCCCATGTCCTCCTCACGCTCCCAGATAGCCTCCTGGCCTGAATGATGATTCCACAGCACTTTCACTAGAGGTATTTGCTTGTTTCTTAGCTGCTTCACCTCATGTGCCAAGATCTTTATGGGCTCTTCATCATATGTTAGGTCTGGATTCACCTCAATCTCCTCTACAGGCAAAATCTGAGAGGGGCCTGATCTGTACCTCCTCAACATGGAGACATGCAAGACATTGTGAATCTTTTCCAACTCCGAAGGCAATGCAAGTCTATATGCCAATGGACCCACTCTTTCTAGAACCTCATACGGCCCAATGAAGCGAGGACTTAGTTTCCCTTTTCTACTAAACCTCATGATCCTCTTCCATATAGAAACTTTCAAGAACACCTTATCACCCACATTGTACTGAATATCTCTTCTCTTTAGGTCAATGTAGGACTTCTGTCTATCTGTTGCAACTTTTTGTCTGTCTCTAATGAGCTTAACCTTTTCTTCCGTTTGCTGCACTAATTCTAGGCCAATCAACTTCCTCTCGCCCACTTCATCCCAACACAAGGGAGTTCTACACTTTCTCCCATAAAGTGCTTCGTATGGAGGCATTCCGATGCTTAACTAATAACTGTTGTTGTAGGCAAATTCAATTAAAGGCAAGTGTGTGTCCCAACTCCCTTTAAACTCAACCACACAGGCCCGAAGCATATCCTCTAAAATCTGAATGATCCTTGCAGATTGGCCGTCTGTCTGTGGATGGAATGTTGTACTGAAGTTCAATCTAGCTCCTAGGGCTTTTTGGAGACTACCCCAGAATCTAGAAGTGAACTTTGGGTCTCTGTCCGACACAATAGATACTGGCACTCCATGTAACCTCACCACATCATCAATGTATAGTTTGGCCAATCTTTCCAGGCTGTAATCCATCATCACTGGCAAAAGTGTGTAGACTTGGTCAATCTATTAATAATAACCCAAACTACATCATGATTCTTTTATGTACGTGGAAGTCCTGTCATGAAATCCATAGTGATTCTTTCCCATTTCCACTCGGGAATTGGCAATGGCTGTAGTAACCCTGCAGGCACTTGGTGTTCTACCTTTACTTGTTGATAAGTTAGGCATTTGACAACATATTCTGCAATGTCTCTCTTCATTCCTCTCCACCAATAGTGCTCTTTCACACTTCTGTACATTTTGGTTCCACCAAGGTGCATTGCAAAAGGTGAATCATGTGTTTCCTTTAAAATGGTCTACCTCAGTTCAACATTCTCAGGAATGCACATTCTGCCCTTATATAACAACAAGCTCTCATCATTTACTGATAATTCTAGTTTCTTGCCATCTCGAGCCTTTTCCATGAACTTCACATACTTATCATCCTTCTGTGCAACTACTTTAACTTGTTCTGCTAGCATTGGCTTCACTTGCCAAGTAGCTACCATCCGCCCATCTTCATTAATCTCCAAATTAGCATGCAATGCCCTTAATTCATGCACCATGGACAAAGGAGAATGTAACACCCCTAAGTTCGGTAGGGCGTTCTACTGCTCCGGTGACCAGTGTTGTCCGGACAGCTAGGATGCCTAGAACCGTACTTCAATATGAGTGAGGAGACATAAAATAATGAAATACAAGAAAAGAAAAACAAAGGAAAAATCATAGCAAAGAAATGTAACCGAGTAAGTGAGTAGGAAACCTAGCGATGGGTGATCAGGAAGTCACGGCGTGGACCGTTGACTAGCTCGACTGGGAACCACGGAAAACATTTTTAGGACTTAAATAGACCCTTATTGAAGAATAAATATCATTAGAAAGATCAAAGAAAAATTAAATAATTAGTACAAAGAAAAGTGAGAAATCGAAAAAGCAGGACAAAATACGATTATTCAGAAAAATCGGAAAGCCACGAACATGGGCATTATTGTCATTTGACATCCCGAATTGTCTTTTGACCTAAATGTCCATTAAAAATAAATAGTATTACACTTAGAAAATGAAATGAAAAATTAATTTGGTGGTACCTAAAATAAATAGTGGAAATAATGGGTTAAATGTGGATTAATTGAAAAATTAACTTATAAAATGTTTTAATTTTAGTTAGTGGACCACTATAGGATTTATTAAACATGAAATATGGCTGAAGTGGTCCACTAACCACCTGAAATCCCATCTTCCTCAAAACCTCCCAACATTGCCGAATTGATGAACCCTTGAAAACCTCCATTAACGTTTTCTTTGAGCTTGATCCATCCTCCATTTTCAACTCCAAGCTCTTAGGTCCTTTCATGAAAAATGGTCTACACACCACAAGGAAGATATTGATACCAATTTTGGGAAGTTTAAGCAAGGTTTAACAAGCTCCAAGCATAAGGTAAGTTCATAATTTTGAGAATTTCTTTGTTAAAGTTTATGTGCATGTTATGGGTATTAGTTTGGTGAAGGAAAATTTTGAGTTTGATGGGTTATTGTTGTTGTCATTTTGGACAGCCATGGTCACGTTTTTGATGAGGAAATTGTGCATATAATTGTTGAGAAATAATGTTGTTCATGGTGATTTAGTAACCTAGTGATTTAATGCATGTATATATGGTGAATTATGCACTTTGATGGAAATTAACTTATGGTACGGCAATGTGATGTTGATGAGTGATTTGTGGCAGCTTGTGGACACTTGAGAAAGGGTGTATATTGAAGGAAGTTTGGGCAGCATATTGACCTAGAAGGATTGATGTTAAGTATGTAAATTAAAGTTGTAAAGTGTATGTAATGTTTGTAGTGTTTAGGTGTAATTGTAATGGTACTTAGAATTGTGATTGTGAATGATAATTGGTGTGTTGATGGTGATTGGAATCTGCCCAAAATAATGCTAATGTAATGTAGAAAATGTTGTTGGTAATGTGCCAAAACAGTTTGGTAGGGTATGGAAGTGAACCTTGCAAAGGTAAGTGTGTGTTTGAAGTTTGGGTGTGTAATGCATAGTGAGGGCAGTGTATATTTTGGCCTATAACCTTGAATGTGTAACCTTAATTAGTATGAGACCAATTTGAGGTGAAACTAGGCACAAAATGTGCCAACTTTCATTGAGAAACCATGCCAAAATTCTGCTTGCAAGGTGACCTAAAAATTTGACCAATTCGGATTAGATGCAATTAGGACCTGAAAAATGACCAATTGGGCAGCAGTGAGTGTTTAGGCCATAACTCACTCAAACCAGGTCCAATTGACCTGAAATTTTGACCAAGAATAGTTAAGACCCATACCTACAAGTCTTATGAAGACACCAAAGCCCAGAAATGACCATAAGCAAGTCAAACAACTTGCACAAGTTCGGGTCCAAAAACTGGCCGAACCAGAATTGACCACTTTGACCTAAAATTGACCTAAAATGGTACCATTTGACCAGCAATAGTGTAATGACCATAACTTGGTCTACTTAACTCGGATTGACCTGAAAATTTGCACGCGTGAAATAAGACCTAGATCTACAATTTTGTAGTTTCGACCGAGACCCGAAAACCGAGGGAACTAGATCGTCCGGTTAGGTCAAACCATTGTTCCGGAATCCAGCAATTTGCATTAAAATGCACTAAGCGAGGAAATGACTTTGGTAAAACATACCAAACCTAAAACCCTATCGAGTGTGACATATTAACGACACTAAAACCTAATTTACCTAAAACGCATCGAGGGTCGGTATATTAGGTGATTAAGCGAATAATTGAGTTCCGTGCATTATTTACCAAACCCCCTCGATAGAGATAGTTGAATTTGGTACTGAAACACTTCAAATTGTGTTTCTCAGTTAACAAGGACTCAGCAAAAGGGAAAGAAATACTGAGTCAAGACCAGGAGACAAATATCAGAGGTTTGTGCACAACGGCTATTGCTTTTGAATTTTTCAATTGAAATACATATTGAATATTTGTATATTATTGTTTTAAATTATGTTTGTGAACAACAAATTTTGCTTTTGAATTATTTTCAATGGAAATAAATATTGATTATTTGTATATCATTATTTTAAATTGTGGAAATGTGTTTGAGGAATATTATTTGATTGAAAAATATTGTGAATAGTTTGAAACTGTGAAAAATGGTTTGAATGACATTGATGGATACTTATTGATTAAAAAGCATTAGAAATGGTTTGAAACCACAGCTATCATGTATATTGATTGTATTCCTCTCTAGCTTGTCTAGTGGGATGAATTGAATTCCCTCTCTGGCTGAAGTGTTGAGGTGTGTGCCTGTTGAGGACGAATAGAATGAGTACTCATATTTTTGCTAGCTAGCCATGTTATTCCTCATTAGTCATCGACTTTTGGGATGAATTGAATACCTCATTAGCCATCGACTTTTGGGATGAATTGAATTATGGATCATGATTAAGCTGTGTGTGATTTATTGATGTGTATTGTGAGATTGTGAAATGGATTTAAACTCTCATTGACATATATTGTCTTTTGAATTCAAACCTGATCTGACTTATGGAAAATTATTGTGATATTGAGAAATGGAGTTTAAATTCTTATTGACAATTATTGTCTTGAATTTAATTATGATTTTAAGTATCCACTATTTACATGACTTATGAATTGTGATTTAAATTGGATTTGGTTAATGTTGTGCACCACTGAGACATTGTCTCGTGATAGCTTTATTCTTTGTCGCAGATAGAGAGACAGACTAGGCTGCATATACATCGGCGAGGATTACGGTATATTGAGTATACCGCTTTTGCTTTGTCTTGTAATGTATGACCTTTGTATGTACATATTGTTTTGGTTTTGAGCAGTTGTAAATTAAATTGTACCTTGAAGTTGTAAATTAATTATGAGTGTTTTGGATTGTAAAAGTTGTATTATATTTCCTTATCTCAGACTTTGAAAAATTTCTATGGAATTGAGTTGATGAATTGTTGTGTTGAGAAATTTATTGAAGTTGAGATTTGGAAAATTATAGAAGTGCTTTACGAGGTTTTCAAGAAGCTGTTTTATCCAAAATACAGATGGCACCTTGCCAAAATTTTCTGAAATTCCAAATAAATCAAATGAGTTAGTTGTTTCACCTCAGTTCACCAAAGTTTTTAACACTGTAAATAGTGCTCACCTTTGTAAAGAAGTAAGAAAAGTTTTTAAAATCCCTTGTAGTGTATTTAATGGGTTATCAGTAGACGGAGTTGGTAATTCATTAGGTATACTACGGGATCATGTTATGCCTTACAGAGGGGTAAGGTGTGACAGAGAAACCTCAAACCAGCCATAGTTTTGCGACTTAAAGCATCAGCTACAACATTTGCCTTTCCAGGCTGATAGTCTATCAAGCAATCATAATCTTTTATCAGCTCTAACCATCTCCTCTGCCTCAAATTTAACTCCTTCTGTGTACCCAACTATTTCAAACTTTTATGATCTGTGTATATATAACATCTCTCTCCATATAAGTAATGTCTTCAGATCTTCAAGGCAAAGACAATGGCTACTAGCTCCAAGTCATGTGTAGGATAATTCCTCTCATGCGGTTTAAGCTGGCGTGAAGCATAGGCAATGACGTTTCTATCTTGCATCAACACACAGCCTAATCCGTTATGAGAAGCATCACTATATATGGTATACTCCTTACCCAAAGTGGGCAAGGTTAAGACTGGAGCTTCAGTTAAACGCCTCTTTAACTCATCAAAACTTTCCTGGCACCGATCAGTCCACTAAAATTTTACATCCTTCCTAAGTAGCTTGGTCAGTGGAGATGCTAGCATGGAGGATCCCTTCATAAACCTTTGGTAATACCTAGCTAAACCAAGAAAACTCCGAACTTTCGTGACATTTCTATGTGGCTTCCAATTAAGAATGGCTTCTACTTTGTTAGGATCCACCTGGATACCCTCTGTAGATACAATATGCCCAAAAATGTAATCTCCTTTAGCCAAAACTCACATATCGATAGTTTGGCATATAACTGCTTCTTCCTCAAAGTCTGCAATACTATCCTCAAGTGCTTGTCATGTTCCTCTGCATTCTTTTGTACACTAAAATATCATCAATGAACACCACAATAAACTGGTCTAAATATGGCCTCAAGATAGTGTTCATCAGGCCCATAAAAGCAGCTGGAGCATTAGTCAACCCGAATGGCATTACCAAGAACTCATAGTGGCCATACCTAGTCCTAAAGGCAGTTTTAGGAATACTTTGCTCCTGTACCCTTAACTGGTAGTAGCCTGATCTTAAGTCAATTTTGGAGAATACAATTACATCATTCAACTGATCAAACAAATCATTGATCTGTGGCAGAGGATATCTATTCTTTATGGTCACCTTATTCAACTGTCTGTAGTCAATGCATAGGCGGAGAGTACCATCCTTTTTTTTCAAAATAATACTAGTGCTCCCCAAGGTGACACGCTAGGGCGGATGAAACCCTTATCTAACAATTCCTGTAATTGCACCTTCAACTCTTTCAACTCAGCAGGTGCCATCCTATAAGGAGTGATGGAGATTGGCTCCACACCAAGCATAGTCTTAATTTTAAACTGCACCTCTCTTTCCGGAGGCAATCTCGGCAATTCTTCCGGAAATACATCCAGAAAACCCCATACCGTAGGAATATCTTTAAGATCTTGACTCGCCACCTGGGTGTCTATCACATGAGCTAGATAAGCTTCACATCCTTTTCTAATCATCTTTCTAGCAAGTGTAGCTGAAATGATGTTGGATGGCAATAACTGCCTCTCCCTATGTATCACTACGTCTGCATATTTGGGAAGAGCAAAAGTGACTGTCTTCAGTCTATAGTTGATCATGGTGATGCCTGGCTAACCAATCCATGCCCAAGATGATATCATAATCTCGGAAGGGCATGTCAATTAAGTATAATAAGAATGTATGTCCTTGGATCACCAAAGGACAATCCTTATACAATTTGTTCACCCTAACCTCTTGCCCTAAGGGACTAGTCACTAGCACATCATAATCCATTTTCAAGCAAGGAATGGCAATAGAACATGCAATACTGGCACTAGCATAAGAATGTGTAGAACCAGGGTCAAACAGCACATATACATCTCTACCAAAGATGGAGAAAGTACCAGCCACAACATCTGATGTCTTAGCTTCATCCCTCTAGTGCATGGTGTACACCCTGGCTGATGCACCACTCTGCTCTGGTTGGCTCGCTGTGCCCTTGCTGCCAAAAGTGTTACCTCTACCTCGACCTCTACTAGCTGTCTGTTGTCCTCTGGAAGTAGAACTTTGAACAGATCCTCAGTGGTGGTAGGCGGCCCAGACCTACGAGCACTAGTGCAATCTCTAGCAAAATGCCCACATCCACCACAGTTGTAACAGGCCCTTATGGCCTTATAACACACTCCTCAATGATTCATGCCACAGGTTTCATAGGTACGAGCAGGAAAGGAACCCCTAAATGTCTGCTGTCCGGATCTAGATGGCATCTGCCCTGAGAATCTTCCCCTACTAGATCCTTTGTTACTTGGTCCCCCAAAACTCTTCCTCTTACCTGGATTGTTACTTGGACTCTGACTTGTAGGCTTACTGCTCTTCTCTTTTTTAGTGGTTACCTTCTCAGATGCCCCTTCCAGTTCTATCCTTTCCAATTCAAGGGCTAGTGATATCAACCCATAGAAGTTGTCATATCGAAACCCAACCACTTGCAATCTCAAAGTAGGCCTCAAACCGTTTGCATCTTTCTCTACTGGTAGTGAGTAGGCTTCCAGCATAGTGGCTGAGGCAGGAAAAGTCTCTCTCATACTCAGCTACAGTCCTGTTCCCTTGCTTCAAACTGAGAAACTCCTATAGCTTCATATCCACATAGGTATCATGAACATACTTCTGTCTAAACTCCTTTAGAAAGTCATCCCATGTCAGCACTGGCGGCTTAGCCAAACTGTGGGGAATGGTTTTCCACTACTCATATGCATTTCCATGCAGCAGGGAAATTGAATATTCAAACTTCAACTCATCTGTGCAGTGTAATTTCTTGAAGACCCTCTCCATCCGTTCTAACCATTGCCTAGCTTCCAACAGGTCCACTATACCCTTGAACTCTATTGGTCCATACTTCATTAACTTGTCATATTGTCTGGCTAGGGATGGTGGTTGCACTAGAGGTGCTTGCACAGGAGCTTGGACTGGTATATTGCCAGCCATTTGTTGAAATAGTGCAGCCATCTGCTAAGCGAACTAAACAGGAAACTGCATGGGTGGGATGGGTGCAGCTGACCCACTGGCATTTTGAGGAGCTAGGGCCTCCTCCTGTACCTCAGCTGCTATTGATTGCTCTACTGTGTGATCCCCCTCTTCCATACTGAATCACAAAAATTCTACTCCCTGGACAACCAACACAAGGAGATTTCCCTCCATTAGTCTATATTTGTGATGTAATGCACTATATGTATCAATTAATAATAGTTCAGCAGTTGTACTTATCAAAAATTTTCAAACATGTAATTTCAAAACTTGTATAAAAGCCAAAGCTTTGATACCACTAAAACATGTCACACCTTATCCTTGGTAAGGCATGACGTGTTCCCGTAGCCTACCTAATGAATTACCGAACTCCACCTACCGATAACCCATTAGTTATGTTATAAAGGATTTTAAATTAAATCATAACTTTTTATCTTATCAATTCTTTTGTAAAAAAACTACATGAGAATAGTTAAAAATCCATGTAAACATTCATTAGAAATAATGATAAACTAAATATTGCAAAAGTTACATTTTCATAAATCTCAAGGTAAAATATAAAATAGTTACAAACTCAAAATGTGATAGCAATGCAGTAATTTTTAATACAAACTGCTCAATGTCCGTACATCCATACATATAGGTACAAAATACATCCAAAGGAATCACAAGGGTATACCTAATGTAAATACCCACAAACAATACCAAAATACTACTTCCAAGTCTCTCACTCAGCAACCTTCTCCTTTCCCTTACCTGCGATAGCATAAAGAAGCTATCGCTGAGTATATCACTCAGTGGTGCACAACTAATAACTTTAAAACTTAAGGTAAAACACAATTTGTTAAAGCATAATAAATCACATTTTTCTTAAGCATGAAAACTTCACAATAGTTCTAAGTCCATAAGGCCATTTATTAGAATAACATTTCAAATGAGAAATCACACTTCATAAATGACAATTCACAAAGCATTAGTGTTGCCAACATTAACACACAGTTCAGGCCATGACACAAAATTTCACGATCAGTGCTGTGTTATACACCACGATAAAGCAATCTTAATCTCACTAACCGTTATTAATGAGGGAAGGGCTAGCTAGCTAATGAGTACTCATGTAGTCTTACCTCACTAACCATTATTAATGGGAGACATAATTAATATCAATTATAAAAACCCCAAGTAGCCGTTACTACTGGGGAGTTATGAAGGAACTGTCATGCTAACAGTGATTTCAAAACAACTTTCAAGAGTTTCTAAATCAATAATCACGTTTGCAAAATAATAACATATTCAAATCATCATAAAACCCATAAAAGGGGTGACAACACACAAATTCCTCTAATACAAGAGAAAAACATACCGCATTCAAAATAAACTCATTTCAAATCAAACTCATTCAAATAAACTCATTCAAATCAATTTACGAAGTTAAAACAAAGAAAAAGGTTAGTTGTGGACAAACATTCAATGCTCTCCTTTCTCTTTACTCACTATTCCTTGTCTATTCTAACTTCTTTTTCTACTAAAATACACAAATAAAATACCTCAATACCAATCTCAATTGCTGCTAAAAACTCATTAAATGCATGTCTAATGCATTCTAAGTTAGCTTTGCAAATTTTAGAAAATTTTGGTTTTAGATAACTTGGTGCCCCAATCTTTGAACCCAATTTTTACCTAGTTTCGATCATAATTTGGTGACATGTTCTTCATAATTTCGATCATAAACCTCAAATGACCATAATTTAACACTACACACACCAATTTCACTCTCTAGCACCAAAACTCCAATTTTCCCATGAACCCTAATCTCCCATAATTAAATTTATATACATTTCATGTAATTTCTTTGCCCCAATCATGTATACTACTTCAACTAAGCTTGATTTCATCATCATTTTAATTGAAATACATCAAACCCTAATTTTTCTCCAATTTGGTCAAAACCCTAGTTTAGGTTCTATGCATGTTTTCTTTCATTTTCTTATGAAATTTCATCATAATCTAACGTAATTTAAGGTTTGTATAACAAAATAGGCATTAAAGAACTTACCTCTTAATGACTTCCTTCCAACTCCCCAAATCTTCAATTTTCTTCTAATCTCTTGTTTCTCCTTGCTTTTAATCTCTAAATCAAAAATTAATTTGATGCTCTCCGCTAATTAGATGCAAAACCTATAGAGGAAAAGTAAGGAATTGAGTTTTGAGAATGGTGTCAATGGAGAAAGAAGGAAGTAGAAGAAAGAAAGAAAGAGAGAAGGAGAGAGAGTGGGTGGTAACCAAATGGGAAAGAAAGGGAAGAAATTGCTTTTTAATTTGTCTTATCTTTTATATATATTTATTCTTAAAATTAGTTTATTTCAATTAAAAATTTTAATTGTGTCAAAAATGTCATAAAACTTATAATTTTATTTCCTTTCTTTTCTTTTTATATTTACACTAAATTTTCCCTCAATATTTCTTCATAATTCAATAATTTATTTTTATTCAATTAAATTGACCTTTTGGTCAAAAAAATCAACTCTTAAAGTGAATTGACCAAAATGCCCCTTATCGGGTCATAATCCCTCTTTTACAATATACCTGGAGAATGTGATAACGCCTTTCTATGTGTTTGGATTTCTGATCAGACCGGGGTTCCTTAGCCTGTATGACCGCTCCATTTTTGTCATAGTAGAGAGGAACTGCTAACTCAATGGAAGGAACTTCTGCAAGTTTTGTCACGAACTTCTTTATCCAAACAACCTCTTTTGCAGCATCAGATGCAGCAATGTACTCAGCCTCTGTAGTAGAATCAATAGTCGTACTCTGTTTGGAACTCTTTCAACTAACTGCACCTCTATTACAAATGAATACAAATCCAGAGGTAGACTTTCTATCTTCGATATCTGAATGAAAGTTAGAATTAGTATAACCATCCAATTGTAGGTTGCCACCTCCATAAATCAAGAATAAATCCTTAGTTCTTCTTAAGTACTTAAGGATATTATTGACAGATATCCAGTATTCCAAACCTGGATCAGATTGAAACTTGCTAGTCAAACTAACAGCATACGCGATACATCAAACTTTCAATAGCCGAGGCATATGGAATCCTAGCCATCTTGTCTCTTTCTTCAGGTGTCTTTGGAGACATATCTTTAGAAAGATGGATACCATGTCTTTTTAGTAACAATCTTCTCTTGGAATCAAGCATGTTAAACCTTTTTAACACCTTTTCCAAGTATAGACTTTGGGATAAACCAATTATTCATTTCGCTCTATCTCTATAGATGTGAATTCGAAGAATATAGGTTGCTTCTCCTAAGTCTTTCATAGAGAATATATTTGACAATCATAGGTTGTTAAACCTATAGGATTACTAGTCTTCTCTTTTTCAGTGGTTACCTTCTCAGATGCCCCTTTTAGTTCTATCCTTTCTAACTCAAGGGCCTGAGATATCAAGTCTGAGAAGTTCCCATGTCTAAAACCAACCACCTGTAGTCGTATGCTAGGCCTCAATCTAACTTCAAACCGCTTACATCTATCTCTACTGGTGGTAAGTAAGTTCCCAGGATAATGGCTCAGACATGAAAACTCTCTCTCATACTCTTCCACAGTCCTATCCCTTTGCTTCAAACTCAAAAACTCCTAAAGCTTCATATCCACATATGTATCCGGAACATACTTCTATCAAAATTCTCTAAGGAAGTCTTACCATGTCAAGACTAGAGGCTCTACCAAACTGTGAGGAATAGTCTTCCACCATTCACAAGCATCCCCATACAGCAGAGAGACTGAGTATTCAAACTTCAAATAATTAGTGCAGTGCAATTTCTTAAATACCCTCTCCATCCATTCTAACCATTGCTCGGCTTCCAATGGGTCCACTGTACCCTTGAACTTTATTGCCCCATACTTCATTAACTTGTCATATTATTTGGCTGGGGGTGGTGGTTGCACTGGAGGCACTTGTATTGGAGCTTGGACTAGTACATTGCTAACCGTTTATTGAAATATAGCAGCCATATGCTGAGTGAACTGAGCAAGAAACTGCATAGGCGAGACGGGTGCAGCTGACCATTGGCATTCTGAGGAACTGGGGCCTCCCCCTATACCTCAGCTACTACAGATTGTTCTACTGTGTGATCCCCCTCTTCCATGATGAATCACAAAGAGTTTTACTCCTTGAACAACCAACACAAGGAGGTTTCCCTCCATTAGTCCATAATCATGATATAATGCACTATATGTATCAATTAATGACAATTGAGTTGTTGTACTTGTCAAAAATTTTCAAATATGCAATTCAAAACTTGTATGAAAACCAAAGCTCTGATACCACTAAAACATGTCACACCTTATCCCTTGTAAGGCATGACATGTTCCCATAGCATATCTAATGAATTACCGAACTACACCTATCGATAACCCATTAAATATACTATAAGGGATTTTGAACAAAATGTAACATTTTATTTTACTCTTATATTTTGAAAAACTACATGGTGGTGGTTAAAACTTTAGCAAAACCCAAAATTTATAACTTGTTGAAATCATAAAATAAATCAAGTAAACGATTTCCTTCAACCTATTTCACAAGCATAATAAATTCAATTATATTTCGAGTAGACATTCATTAGAGAAAATAAACTTAATATTACAAAAGTTACATTTACATAAGTCTCAAAATGAAGTACAAATATTTACAAGCTCAAAATGTTATAACAATGTAATGCTTTTTAATACAAACTGCTCAATGTTCGTACATCATACATATAGCTACAAAATACATTAAAGGAATAATAGGGGTATACCTAATGTAAATACCCAAAGTCAATACAAAAGCTGCTCCCAAGTCTCTCACTCGGCAGCCTTCTCCTTTCCATTACCTGCGAAAGCATAAATAAGTTATCGCTGAGTATATCACTCAGCGGTGCACAACTAATAACTTTAAAACTTAAAGTAAAGCACAATTTGTTAAAATACAATAAATCATATTTTTGCATAATCATGATAGCATCACAAAATTTTCTAAGTCCATAAGAACCATTTATTGAAATCACCTTTCAGTGAAGAAATCATGATTCACAAATCACAAATCATAATGCATAAGTGTTGCCAACATCAACACACAGTTTAGACCATGACACAAAATTTCACGATCAATGCTGTATTGTACACCATGATAAAGCAAATCAACCTCACTAACAGTTATTAATGAGGGTAGAGCTAGCTAGCTAATGAGTACTCATATAGTCTCACCCCACTAACCGTTATTAATGGGGGACATAATCATAATCAAATATCAAATCCCAAGTAGTCGTTACTACTGGGCAGTTCCAAAAGGTACTGTCATGCTAACTGTGGTTTTAAAACAATTTTCAAAAGTTTCTCAATCAACAATCACATTAACAAATCAACAAATACATTCAAATTATTATATAACCCATATAGAGGTGGCAAATCTCAAATTTCTCAAATGCAAGAGAAAGACCATATCTCATTCAAAACAAACTCATTCAAATCAATTTACAAAGTTAAAAACAAAGAAAAATGTTAGTTGTGCACAAACTTTTAATAAACCTCCTTTCTCTTTACTTACTTCTCCTTATCTATTCCAACCTCTTTTTTAATTGAAAATACACAAGTAGAATGTCTTAATACTTATCCAAACTATTTCCAAGAACTCATTAAACAAATGTCTATCACATCCCTAAGTTAACTTTGTAACTTTGGTGAGTTTTGGAATTCTGGACAGCATAATGGCCCAATTTTTGAACTCAATTTTTACCTAGTTCCAATCATAATTTGATGAGGTGTTCTGCATGAAAATTGTTCCTCTAGGTCTCAGCTTTATTTCCTTTTTTGAATCACCTCATTTGGAGTTTTGTAGCTCAAGTTATAGTCAAATTAAAATTACTATTCACATGGGTAACCCTGCAGATTCCAGGTTTTCAGAATTCCACCCAATTTTGCATCTAACATCGGATCCTCATATGTCCATAATTTAATCCAGGTCTTAAAAAAATATTGTAGGTCTTTGTCTTAGGTTTCCAACCCATTTTTAATCACTCCAATTAGAGTTTTGTAGAGAAATTTATGACCTATTAACCATGCTGGGGTCATAAGGCCATTTAGCTAAATTGCTGGAATCCAGCTTAGGCATTCTAATTTTTCCTAACAATTTCTCTAAGTTGCCCAAAGATCTAGGTTCTGGTCAAAACATAAAAGTTGTAGTTCTTTGTACTATAAAAAATTTTGGCTTTGGAATCACTGCATTTGCAGTTTTTTAGACCAAGTTATGGCAAATTTCCCAAAACTGGTCTGATGGCAATTTTTCAGAATTTCAAGACTAGTCCAGGTTCTGGCAGATTTGTTGACCCAACTTTATCCATCAATTTGGTTGTGTTAAGTTCATAATTTGGCCTTAAGTTCTGAAATGAAATGTTCTACTATGTTTCAGGTTTCTATTGGTTCAAGAATCACCTAATTTGAAGTTTTCTAAAGTGAGTTATGGCAATTCAAAAATTACTGCTCACGTGATCACTCTGTCAGGTCTAGATTTCCTACATCTGGATTTAAGGCTCATTTAGGGCAGCTTATAGTCAATTTCTAGGCAGGGTATCTTCATGGAAATTCTAGCCCTATGTCTTAAGTTTCATTTTCAATTGGTCTCACAGCAATTGGAGTTGTGTAGCTCAAACTTATGAGCTGCCAAGCACACTGGACTCAGTGCCCATAATTTCTGCCCTCAGGTTCAATTGTCACCTCCCTTAATTACTTTCACTAGCTAACATCAACACACATTTAATTTACCCCAAATGACCATAATTTAACATTAATACATCCATAGCACTTCATAGCACAAAACCCCTAATTTTCCAAAATCCTACTTTGTAATTTTCCCAATCCATACCATTCATTAATTCCTTTCATCAACCCAATATCAATTCACAGTCAAGAAACTCCAAATAACCATAAATTGCCATTATAAACACTAATTATACTTCATACAATAAAAGCCCGAATTTCCCATGAATCATAATTTTCTATTTTTCCAATTTACGCAATTCCCATGTAATTCCACTACCCCAATTATGTATACTACTTCAATTAAACTTGAACTCATTATCAATTTAGCTAAAACACATCAAACCCTAATTTTTTCATGGTTGGCCAAAACCCTAGCTTAGGTTCCATGTATGATTCTTATGCTTTCTCATGAAATTTTATCACAATCTAACCTGATTCAAAGTTTGTGTAATTAATTGAGCAAGAAAAGAAACTTACCTCAAGTGACCAACTTATAATCTTCAATTTTCCTTCCAAATCTTTTATTCTTCTTACTTCAATCCCTCAATCAAAGGTCACTTTGGTGTTTTCTACCATTTAGATGGAGAATCCATGGAAGAAAAGTGGAGAAATCAAGGGTTGAGAGAGGTTGCAAATGGTGAAAATGAAGAAAAGAGAGAGAGTGTGTGTGTGTGAGGGAGGGTGGCGGCAACAATGGGAAAAGAAGAAGGAAAAATGGCTTTTTTAATTTTAGTTAATTTGTCTTTTCTCATATATCTTTATCCTAAAAATTAGTTTATTTAAATTATAATTTTAATTGTGTCATAAAAGTAATTAAACTTAAATTTTTATTTCTTTTCTTTTTTTTTTTACATTTACACCTAATTTTTCCTCAAAATTTCTTCACAATTCAATATATTATTTTCATTTATTTTTAATTGACATTTTGGTAAAAAATCAACTTTTGAAGTGAATTGACCAAAATGCCTCTCATCAGGTTATAATCCATCTTTTTTTTTAATACCCGATGAGTCCATTGGTTTTTAGTTCACTTAAATTTTTATTGTGTCTATCTCACTAAATTTTCCCTTTATTTTTGGTCCTCAAGGTGACTTTTAATAATATTATTCACAAACAAAAAATGGTACTATTTAGAGTGAGGAGGGTAAGGGTGCTACATCTCCTCACTATAGTTTAAGTGTAGTTCCAGACATCCTGACTGTCCAAATAGATGTTAGTCATCGGAATAGTAGAATGTACAGAACTACCTAAAGTGAGGGCGTTACATAGCAAGCCCTGCCCTATGCTATATGCACCGATTCGCTGCACACACCATCACGGGATGAGGCGACAGTTTAAGCGTGATAAATGCCAATGAACTATTCTTCCTATGGTGCATGGTGACTGGCCAGCATTGCAGTACCGGTTACTTCCTTTGCAACCACTTTTGCTGGATATCCCACCAAGCAACTGTTAGTAGTATGCCCTAGAGTATATCATTTAGTATGTATCTTGTACATGTTTTATTAATAAAAGGCATTTTCACTTTTCTATTTACATAATATATTTACGTGTAATAGAAAAGGTCCATTGATATTTTGTTAGAAATTCTATTCTTAAGTTGTTAAGAATATGAATGACAATATTTCTAGCACAAAGTATTATAAATTGGTTCACAATCGAGGATACTTCACAATAAGGACATGACTTATCCAAAAAGATTGTAATTATGTTTGTTCCCAAGTTATTTATATGAGATGTAAATAAGATAGAATGGTGAGTCTCATGCCATATAACAAACATGATAGGCGCTTATACATGATAAGTAGGTCAAACCAGTGACATTTATGACAAGCACATGGAGTTTACTCTTGTCAATGCATTGTCATAAATCATATCAGTGCATATAATCTTTAGACCTGAGATAGCATAGTTATCTTATATATAGGTGATTTGAGTTTGATACTGCTTTCATACTTGTATTGTGTATGGGTATATGGGCATGTGTTGGCTCCTACTAGTTATATATGGAGGTAGGTGTTGATCAAGATGGAATCTGTTACCCTAAGCAAATAAGGATTAAATCCTATGTTCATTTAATTGTTCTAATGTTTCAAGTTCCTGGCCAGGACAAATAGATTTAATTAGAAAAAAGTTACTGATGAGAAAATCTTTTTAATCAAGAACTAGAATTAAAAGAGAACATAATATTCATAGCAAATGGGGTTTGACATAAACCATGACTCCAGCTCGAATTGGGATTTTGTAACAGAGAGATTCTAGTGCATGGTAAAATATAATTATAGGTTCATTTAAGGTAAACCTTATTACTAATGGGGTGGCTATGGCATGCTATGCTAGGTGTTAACCATAGTCTATGAGCTGTATAAAATGATTTAGAGAAATCATTTATGGTAAGAAAGAGTTCTGATGATATTAAGAGTTGATATCATGTCCCATTGCTAATTAGTGATGAGCCTAGTAAGTCACACACATACACAAGTAATCACCAAATTAAATATAATTTAATTAATTAATTAAAGAGTTTAATTGATTAATTAAATAGGTTTAGTTTGCAATTAGATTGCAAAGTCACTAGCATGGCTTGAAACCAAATCTAGGTTAATGGATGTATAATATAAGTTAAATTTATATTTAAAGTGTTTAAATATGAATTTAATTATGAGAAATTAATTAATAGATATTAATTAATTAATGTATATTTGATATAAATTAATTAGAAGAAGAGAAATAATTATTTTGGGTTGAGAACTCAAAATTAAAACCCTGGGGTATTTTAGTTATTTCACAGGGTGACATGTGACACCATGAGATGGTGACACATGGCACTGTACATAAGCTTGCCATATGTATTTTAATCGTGTAAGATGATCAAAGTCAAGATTAAATATAGGTTTGACACTTGGCACAATGTGATTGGGTCA
Source organism: Hevea brasiliensis (assembly GCF_030052815.1). Taxonomy (NCBI): domain Eukaryota; kingdom Viridiplantae; phylum Streptophyta; class Magnoliopsida; order Malpighiales; family Euphorbiaceae; genus Hevea; species Hevea brasiliensis. The sequence goes on along the minus strand of NC_079496.1, from coordinate 64,641,818 downwards.
ATTAAACTTGGAGCCAATCAGAAAGTGACATGTGTCAAGGGTTTTAAGTGGTGACCTAGCTATATAAGTGTTAGGATGAAAGAACAAAAATACAAGCTGCTGTATTCTCTTGGTGCCGCCACCCTTGGAGTGTTCTTCTTATCATCTTCTTCATCTCTCATCAATTCAAAGAGATTTGCGAACAATCTCTTGAATTAAAATTATTAGAAATTGTTTCTACTGTCCTTTTTACATCTGTAATATGTTAAAAGGCAAAACCCGATTTTCTAATTGATTGGAAAAGCTTTAGAAGCTGTTCAAGGGGCTACCATTAGTGATCTTGGTGTGGACAAGCTAGAGGGACAACATCTAATGTCCTAGGCGCATCCCAAAGGTGCCAAACACACTGCAGTGCATCAAAAAGGTTAGTGCACTTATTCTTGATCTAATCTAGGGTTCTAATGAATTAATCTATTAATTCTAAAATCTTAAATGACAAATGTAGATCCAAAAACATATTAAAAGAGTTTTAATATGCTGTTTATCATTGAAATCAAATAGATAAAAATGAATCTTGCATGATGCATGTGACCCTAGATGAAAAATTTTTGAATTCAGTGATCTAAACTTATGTTTTTCATGCTTCCGCTCCTTCAATTGGTATCAGAGCCACTATATTCGCCATTTAGATTGTTTAATATATGATTTAATTGTGCGATTTGATCATGAGATGATTAGTTCATTGCTGGTTGCAAAAGAAAAGGTGGCAGCATGCTTGGTTCCACCATGGTGCGCATGGTTTTGGCACCATTATGGTGCGCAAGGTTTGATGGATTTTAAATGTGCAATTGTTGTATGATCTAAAGTCCATTTTATTTTTAATTAAATTGTTTAATTGGAAATATAATCACACAATTAAATTATGATTCAAATCTGAATTTTTAAAATTGTTTGAATATGATTCAAATCTGAATTTTTTAAATTATATGAATGTGATTCAAATCTGAATTTTTTAAAATTGTTTGAATTTGATTCAAATCTAAATTTTTAAAATTATTTGAATGTGATTCAAATCTGAATTTTAAAATTTGTTTGAATCTGATTCAAATATGAAATTTTTAAATTTGTTTGAATGAGATTCATATCTGAATTTTTAAATTTGTTTGAATGAGATTCTAATCTGAATTTTTAAATTTGGTTGAATGAGATTTAAATCTGAATTTTTAAATTTGTTTTGAATAAGATTCAAATATGAATTTGTAAATTTGTTTGAATCATATTCAAATCTAGATTTTTAAGTTGAATATGAGATATTCAATTTAATTTAAGTATGTATGTTTTATTTAATTGTTAAATAGTGATATGCATGATGGATGATCATGGACTATAAAAGACCAATGTGATTGGATTTATTTCTTTTATTTTTCTTTGGGTTGTAAATTAATTAATTTGTTTTAATTTATTTTGGGCATGTATTATAAAGGTTTTAATATTTTTGGGTTGTAATTTCATTTATTTAGTTCTTGTAAATTCGCTTTGGTATGCCATATAGATTATATTATATATTTTGTAAATTATAATTAGTTATTATTTATAATATAAACTATAAATTGTATATTGAAATATAGATTATGGAACTGTAATTAATTTGTAGATCATGTAAATTATGAATTTATGTAATCAGTCAGTAAATCATATAAATTAATGAAACTTGAGAATTTATATATATAAATTATACATGAATGGAAATGTATGGAAATGAATATGAAATTGAGATATATGAATGAGATGTGAATTATGAGATAGTTATGAGAATAATTGTTGAGATTCTTATTTAAAATATTATTAAAAATTTCAAGCAGGTGAATAGTGAAGTACTCCAACAGATAATAAAATAGGAGAAACTCTGCTGGTTTCTCCATTTAAAAATAATTGGTATTAAAATATAACGAGATCAAATTATTAAAGGAATAAAGTAAGATAAGATAGGGTGCTTCGGCACCGAATGTAGCACTCTTCGCTCAGCTACACTGTAGTCGGGTGAGGGGTGTTATATTTATTGGTATCAGAGCGCGGTTTAGGCATTTCTGGACCTAGATAGACTGCATAACATGAATTGCATTCATATGAGTCGAGGTGACACTAATGCAGATCTGTTTTCTCTGGTAAGGTGAAGAAATAAGGAGGTAGCAGCTCCTCAACTATTTACACCAGGTAAATTTCGTGGACAAAATTTTTATTAGAGGGAAAGAATTGTAACACCCTCACTTTAGCTAGTCCGTACATTCTACTGTTCCGATGACTGGTGTCAGTCCAAATAGCTAGAACGTATGGAAAAAAATATTTAGACTAGAGTGAAGAGTCATAAATAACTCAAATAATAATAATAAGAATTTAGGAAAAATTTTAGAAATAAAATACAACCAAGTTAAATAAGCTGATGCCCTAGCGATGGGTAACCCAGTGGGAAGTTGTGCTCTTCGCAACTAGAAGCCTTAAACCCGGGAGAAAATTTATGAAATAATTTTTGGGACTCTAGAGAAGAGTCATTGAGGTTTCTATGGCATTAGAATGCCAAGAAAAGGTTTAGAAAAATTTTTCAATTAGTATAAACAATTTTAGTCTATTAAGCCCAACGGAGGGCATTTTGGTCATTTCGTCTTCGGAGATGATTTTTGGCCGACTTGTCCAGTTAAGTAAATAATTATTATGACATAAAATATGAATAAATATTACTAAAAATTGAATTGAAAATGAGTAAAAAAGAAAAAGAAAGAAAAATGAAAGAAATTAGGAATTATGACATCATATAATGTCATTAAACACTCTCCACCCAATCACTACTTGACAAACTAATTAAAAGGGATAAAAACTAATTAAAAAGAGACAAAATGAAAAATCAATCTGCACTCCCATTTTCAAACAGCCGCACCATAGAGAGAAAGAGAGAGAGAGAAGGGGTTCCACCATTGATGAAGCTTGTAAGCTTCATTTTCTCCCTTATCTCACCCCAAAACTCCTAGTTGTCTTCACTAAAATTTCATCTTACACCTTGAGGAAGCTTTAATTAGCAGAAAATTGAAGAGAGATTGAAGTTTTAATAAGCCAAGAAAGTGGTTAAAAGAGGTTAGTGCTATTTTCTTCCATATTATTTTAGTAAACTTAAATTTGAGCATGAAAATGGAAAGAATTATAAGAAAAAAATTGAGAAATTATTCATGTTTGATGGAAGAAGGATTTTGGTCAGCATGTGTACCTATGGGAATTGATGACTTTAAATGAAATAAAATGTGTTTATTGGAGTTGCTTAGTAGGAATTTGTGATTGGATGTGTTAGATGGCATGGATAGTATGAAATGGACACTTTAGAAATTAGGGTTTGTGAAAAATTAGAGTTTTGCTTATGTAATGGTATGTTAACCTTGTCATGGTCAATTAGTGACCATTTGAATGTGTGTGATGAGGAATTGAAGTGAGTAAGGATGTTGGAGTTGAACTTGGGCATGCTGCCCTTGGCAACCTGCAAGACTGGTTGTGAGTCTAGCAGGTTTGGGCAGCTATAAATGGAGTTGTATAGGTTCAATTGGTGTAAGGGCAATTGAATATGAAACTAGACACATAATGGCACAACTTTGGTGAAGAAACCCTACCCAGAAAACCAAATCAAGTTGACCTAAAAATTACCCTAATCTGAGTGACCAACATGCTGTCCCTGGAAAATGACCAAATGAACAATATTTGTTCAAATGGTCATAACTCAGTGTAAAAAAGTTCAATTGATCTAAAATTTACTAGCAGAAAGCTGAGACATAGCCCTACAACTTTAATGAAGAACACAAATACAAAATCTGACCATAACCTAGTCAAATTGCCAACCAAACTTCGGTCACCAAATCTGGCAGAACTAAATTGCCCAGAAATTCTGGGTACAGGTCAATCTGGCCATTTATGGTAAAATGACCATAACTTGAGTTACAAAACTCCAAATGGAGTGATTCAAAAAAATAAATATAACTAGACACAATAAGGAACAACTTTCATGAAGACAATTTTATCAAATTCCTATTGTACAAATGACCAATGGAACAATAAACTTAGTGCTTGAAATTTGAAAATTGTAAAGTAACCAACACTAAACTTTGAAATGGTATTGGCAACAAATAACAACAACTTTAGAATGCAAAATGTGGTATCTTAGTGAACTTAGATTCATTAAGTTTATTATGTATTAAAAAGTCAACAATTTGAGTGAATAGTAATATAAAGACACAAAGTGTAAGAACTATATTGTTAAAGGGAAATTAAGGTTATAAATTTGAAATCCATGAAATGTTAATGGATTGCTTGAAACATGAAAAGTAAGTCACCTAATTGATGTAAATAGGTAGTTAGTGTTAGTAGTATGCCCTAGAGCATATCATTTAGTATGTATCTTGTACATATTTTTATTAATAAAAGGCATTTCCACTTTTCCGTTTACATAATATATTTATGTGTAATAGAAAAGGTCCATTGATATTTTGTTAGAAATATTATTCTTAAGTTGTTAAGAATATGAGTGACAATATTTCTAGCACCAAGTATCATAAATAGGTTCACAATCGAGGATACTTCATAATAAGGACATGACTTATCCAGAAAGATTGTATTCATGTTTGTTCCCAAGTTATTTATATGAGATATAAATAAGGATACTTCATAATAATTGTTCTTGATGTTTCAAGTTCCTGGCCAGGACAGATAGATTTATTCAGAAAAGAGTTTCTGATGAGAAAATCTTTTTAATCAAGAACTGGAATTAAAAGAGAACATAATATTCATAGCAAATGGAGTTTGACATAAACCATGACTCCAGCTTGAGTTGGGATTTTGTAACAAAGAGATTCTAGTGCATGGTAACATATGATTATAGGTTCATTTAAGGTAAACCTTATTACTAATTGGGTGGCTATGGCATGCTATGCTAGGTGTTAACCATGGTCTATGAGGTTCATAAAATGATTTAGAGAAATCATTTACGGTAAGAAAGAGTTCTGATGATATTAAGAGTTGATATCATGTCTCATTTCCAATTAGTGATGAGCCTAGTAAGTCACACACATACACAAGTTATCACCTAATTAAATATGATTTAATTAATTAATTAAAGAGTTTAAATTGATTAATTAAATAGGTTTGGTTTGCAATTAGATTGCAAAGTCCCTAGCATGACTTGAAACCAAATCTAGATTATTGGATGTATAATATAAGTTAAATTTATATTTAAAGTGTTTAAATATGAATTTAATTAATGAGAAATTAATTAATAGAGATTAATTAATTAATTTATATTTGATATAAATTAATTAGAAGAAGAAAATAATTATTTTGGGTTAAGAACTCAAAATTAAGACACAGGGGCATTTTGGTCATTTTGCAGTGTGACACGTGGCACCATGAGATGGTGACACATGGCATAACACATAAGCTTGCCAAATGTTTTTTAATCATGTAAGATGATTAAAATCAAGATTAAATATAGGTTTGACACTTGGCACAATGTGATTGGGTCACTTAAACCTAGAGCTAATCAAAGGGTGACATGTGGCAAGGGTTTAATGTGTTAACCTAGCTATTTAAGTGTTGTTATGAGAAAATAAAACACAACCAGCAGCCACACTCCTTTGTCACGCCACTTTGAGGGTTTTTATCTCTTCTTCTTCATCTCTTATCAATTCAAAGAGATTAGCCATCAATCTCTTGAATTAAGAACACTAGGAATTGTTTCTAGTGTCCTGTTTACATCTCTAATCTTTTAAAAGGCAGAACTTGAATTTCTAATTAATAGAAAAGGCTTTAGAAGCTGTTCAAGGGCTGCCATAGGTGTTCTTGGTGTGGACAAGCTAGAGGGACAACATCTGGTGTCCTGAAGACGAATCTCAAAGGCGCAGACATTTGCGATTGCATCAAGAGGTTAGTGTAATCGTTCTTGATTTAATCTAGGGCTCTAAAATTAATCTGATTAATTTTAAAATCTTAAATGGCAAATACAGATCCAAAAACATATTAAAATATGTTGTTTATCATTGAAATCAAATAGATAAAAATAAATCTTGCATGATGCATGTCACCCTAGGTGAAAATTTTTGAATTCAATGGTATAAACTTGTGTTTTTCACGCTTCCGTTCCTTCAGTTAGGGCTTATATGCCCATCACAAATAGAATTCATAAAATGTATAAATGAAAAAGGAAAAATGTTTTGAATACAATGGTACATGTGAACCATTGTTTTGAATTGTGATCAATATGAATAACATAATGAATGAATAAATGAATCATATTAATGTATGAATGAGACATTAGTTCTCATTATTTTAAAAAGAAAAAGTACTTTGAGTACAATGATATAAAGGGATAATTGATGTGAATTGTGATCATATATATGATCAAATGAATGTATACATTATAATTGAAAATTATTATGAAATAATGAAGTCATAAAACATAATTTATTAATATTTAATGATATTATGTGTCCTTTTATTGCTTAGATATGTGTGTCTGATTGGATATTTGGTATGCCAATAGGGTATTATTTTAGTAGTACTGCGAAAGGCTTTATGCCTGTATTCATGGCTTTATGCTCGTATTTATGGCTTTATGCTCGCATTCATGGCTTTATGCTCCACTCATGGCTTAATGCCCGATTATGTGTTATCATGGCTTTTCAGCCATACTGACTGCATACGTGGTTGACGTTCTGCGTCCCTTGGTATGACGGCCCGAGGCACCGCGGTGTCCGGTGCCAATGACCCATTATCCAGTTTAGTCAGCCTGTCATAGGTTACTTGGGCAGTCTAATTTATTAAAATAAGTTATGAATATTAGCAATTAAAAATACTAGAAAGTAAATAAATGAGAAGAAGTTCTAAAATAAATTAGATTAGCTCCAAAAATTTGTTCTTTAGAATGATCTGAAGTAAATTAAACTAGTTCTAAAAATTTTAAATATTACGAAATGATTGTAAACAACTTAGAAAGTATCAAGGAAGTGATAAAAAGACTAGTAGAAGAATTATAACTTAAATAACGTTATAAATGTGACTTTCATAAGAATATAAGCATAAGTATAAATTTTAGATTTATTTATACATGATATAAATGATTATTATAAAGTTATGAAAGAAGTGATTCTAGAGAGCAACATAAATGACGAAAGATGTATTGTATGGAAAATTTCACATGAACCAAGTAAAATTCTTGAGTATAGAAAATATGCTCCAATTAGTTTTACTTGTTATATTATTGCACCACTAAGCAGCAATGCTTAGCGCAATGGATTTATTTCCTCACGCAGGTACTGAAGTTAAAGCCCAACGAATACCAAACAGAGATTTTAGAGTTCTGATCTGCAGAGTGTTCAAGGTTGTCACCTCCTCAGCAATGCATGTAGATAGGGCCCATATAGATCATATTATGTATTTTGTACATTATAATTAGTTATTATTTGTAATGTAAATTATGAATTGTATGTTGAAATATAGATTATGGAACTGTAATTAATTTGTAGATTATGTAAATTATGAATTTATGTAATCAATCTGTAAATCATGTAAATTAATGAAACTTGAGAATTTATATATATATATATTGTGCATGAATGGAAATGCATCGAAATAAATATGAAATTGAGATATATGAATGAGATGTGAATTATGAGATGGTTATGAGAATAATTATTGAGATTTTTATTGTAAAATATTATTAAAAATTTTAAGCAGGTGAATAGTGAAGTACGCCAACAGATAATAAAATAGGGGAAACTCTACTGGTTTCTCCGTTTAAAAATAATTGGTATTAAAATATAACGAGATCAAATTATTAAAGGAATAAAGTAAGATAAGAAAGGGTGCTTCGACATCGAATGTAGCACGTCTCGCTCGGCTACACTGTAGTCGGGTGAGGGGTGTTACATCAAGAGCATTAGTGGGACCAGTGGGAGGAATTCAAGATCAAGTGTTGATTATGTACTCCTTCAGCAACTCTTGTAATATGAATAAATGAAATGCACCTAGGAATGCCCTGATTCATTTCTTGGTGTCTCAGAATTGAATCCCTTAGAAAGTCCATGATCATACCATATTTATTGTTTATCCATAAATGCATGAGATGTATGGAAATGTATGCAAGTATATGATATATGCATGCTAATTGGATAATGTGCAAAGTAAGACCATAATAGTAATTAGGATGACCACAAAATCTTCCAAACAAATGATTAAGTTAGATATGGTATATTAAAATAATTATAACATGGGCCCTCCATTGAGGTAATTGTTTTAAGAAATTTTAAACAATTGCATATGATGCAATTAATTTAAGAGATTTTCTTAAGAATAATTGTTAAGCATGAGATGTTATAACTATGTAAATAGTTTGGTGGCCAATAATGGATGTACCTGAGGACATTAAAATTGTTTGCATAATTACTGGCTCAATGGAATCAACTTAACTAATGCAAGATAAGTCAATATTGGATGTACCTGAGATTTTGAGCATTAGGGGCTAGGTAAAGGATTGAACCTCATATGAGATGTGATGGGCAAGGAGTTGCTCACCTATAGTTTATTGTAATTCCAATAATGGATGTACCTGAGGATGATCAATAGGATTATAAGAATTCAATCACCCATTAGAAATCCATCCAGCTAGCATTTCCGTTTTCTACTTTGGAAGTGTAGGATTCACTAAGTTAGTGGGAGGACCAATTTGATTAAAAGACCATAATCATTTTGGTTAATTACATGATACATTTACTAATTAATCTAGTTATTTTCTACAGTTAATTTTCTGATAATAATGACCACACCACAACCACCACCATCTAATATCCTTGCAAGCATACTTGATCGCAATAAGTTGACAGGACCTAATCTATCTGATTAGCTAAGAAATTTGAAACTTGTCCTGAACCTTGAACATATAAGATATGTTCTAGACTCACAGGTTCCTAGTCCCTTCCCTCCAGAGGCTACACAAGAGGAATATGAAACTTTGGACAAGTGGAAGGAGCATGATATGAGAGCCAAGTGTTACATGCTTACTTCTATGAGTAATGAGTTACAGAAGCAGTATGAAAACATGCATAGTGTGAGTGAGATCCTTCTTCACCTACAAGAGTTGTATGGTGAGCACAACAGGAATGTTAGGTATGAGATATCTAGATAGTTGTTCCGCATGAGGATGCTTGAGGGATAGAATGTTAGGGATCTTTTCCACAAGATGATTCGACTGACTGAGTAATTGGAACATCTTGACTTTAACATGGATTTCCAACTACAAACGGATTTGATCCTTCAGTCCCTTCCTGAGTCATTTGGGAATTTTGTGACAAATTTCCATATGACTAAATAGGAATGCACCTTGGCTGGTTTACTCAACATGCTGGTTATTGCCCAAAAGAATATGCAGGGCAATAAAGGAAAAGAGGTAGCTTTGATTGCATCTTCTTCTGCTAGAAAGTCCAACAAGAAGAAGGGTAATAAGAAAAGAAACCTTAAATTCCTGGTCCTTCTAAGAAAATAGCTAAACAGAAAGGGAAGATTAAAGCTGATTGAGGCAAAGGAAAGTCTTTTCACTGCCAGCAGGATGGGCACTGAAAGGGAACTGCCCAGAGTATAGCAATCTAAAAGAATGCAATGCCATGATGAAAATCAACTCAAGTTCAAAATATATTTGGCACTTAAGGTTAAGTCACGTTACAGAAGATAGGATTGCAAAGTTAGAGAAAATGAGGATTTTATCCTCATTAGGTTTTGGACCTACTCTAACTTGTGAATCCTACCTTCAAGGCAAAATGACTAGATCACCCTTTGTTGGACAAGGACTAAGAGCTGAAAAATATTTTGATTCTAATATATAGTGATGTATGTGGTCCATTTAAGGAAGTGGTTAGAGATAGTTTTCATTACTTAATTACCTTTACTAATGACAAATCAAGGTTTGGGTATTTGTATTTGATGAAATACAAACATGAATCCTTTGAAAAGGTTTAAAGAATTCAAATCTGAAGTAGAAAATCAAACAAGAAAAAGTATTAAAGCTCGTTGATCAGATCGTGGAGGTGAATACTTGAGAGTACTGAATTTGATGAATACTTAAGAGAGCATGGCATTGTTTCCCAGCTAACTCCTCCAGGAACACCACAGCTGAATGGTGTATCTGAAAGGAGAAATCGTACCCTATTAGATATGGTACGTAGTATGATGAGCTATACTGATATGCCAATCTCCTTTTGGGGATTTTCACTAGAATCAGTTTTGTATATTCTGAATAGGATTCCATCAAAATTATATCTTCCACACCTTATGAGATATGGCATGGAAGAAAGCCAAGTCTTAAGCATGTTAAGATTTGGTGTTGTCCAGCTTATATCAAAAAGCTGAACGCTAATAAATTGTAAACCATATCAGAAAAGGGTCGATTTGTTCGATATCCAAAAGATAGTTTTGGATATTATTTTTATTTGCCTACATCACAAAAGGTTGTGGTAAGTAGAGATGGCACATTTCTTGTACAACAGTTTGTTCAAGAAGGGGGAAAAAGAAGGCAAATTGAGTTAAAATTGGAAAATTCTGACCAACTAAAAGATCAGATGGATATATATCTATCTAGTCAATCTGCACCTATTGATGAAACATCTACAGTTATTCATTATAGATCAACCAGGGTATCTCACCCACCAGTGAGATATGGTTTCCTTCATGAAGAAGAACAAGAGTTGTCTACTCATGAATAAGTTGATCATGGAGATGATTCACTTACCTATGAAGAAGCTATATCAGATATAGACTCTTTAAAATGGATTGATGCTATGAAATCCGAGATTGATTCCATGTATAAGAATCAAGTTTGGGATCTTAATGACCCACCTGAAGGTATTGTACCTATAGGGAACAAATGAATTTTCAAGAAGAGAATTGGTTCTGATGGAAAGGTAGAGATCTATAAAGCAAGGCTAGTAGCGAAAGGGTTTTGCCAAAGGCAAGGAATCAACTATGAGGAGACTATCTCGCCTGTTGCCATGCTTAAATCAATTAAGATTCTATTAGCAATAGCTACATACTATGATTATGAGATTTGGCAGATGGATGTCAAAATAGCTTTTCTTAATGGATACATTGAAGAAGACATTTTCATGGAACAACCTAGGGGTTTTGAATCCCAAGATGATTCCAAAGTGCGTAAGTTAAAGCGATCCATTTATGGGTTAAAACAACCTTCGAGGAGTTGGAACATCCGTTTTGATGAAGCCATTAAGCCATTTAGTTTTATCAAAAATGAGAATGAGCCATGTGTATATAAGAAGGTTAGTGATAATGCTATCACTTTCCTTGTTTTATATGTGAATAATATTCTGTTGATAGGTAATGACTAGGTATGTTGACAACTGTAAAGGTATGGTTGTCAAATACATTCTCCATGAAAGACTTAGGGGAGGAAACCTATATTCTTGGGATTCGCATCTATAGAGATAGAGCAAAAAGAATAATTCGTTTATCCCAAAGTCTATACTTGGAAAAGGTGTTAAAGAGGTTTAACATGTTTGATTCCAAGAGAGGATTGTTACCAGTGAGACATGGTATCCACCTTTCTAAAGAGATGTCTCCTAAGACACCTGAAGAAAGAGATAAAATGGCTAGGATTCCATATGCTTCGACTATTGGAAGTTTGATGCATGCAATATTGTGTACTAGGCCGGATATCGCATATGCTGTTAGTTTGACTAGCAGGTATCAATCCAATCCAGGTTTGGAACACTGGATAGCTGTCAAGAATATCCTTAAGTACTTGAGAAGAACTAAGGATTTATTCTTGATATATGGAGGTGGTGACTTGCAATTGGATGGTTATACTGATTTTGATTTCCAATCAAATATCGATGATAGAAAGTCTACCTCTAGATTTGTGTTCATTTGAAATGGAAGTGCAGTAAGTTGAAAGAGTTCTAAATAAAGCACGACTGCAGATTCCACTACCGAAGCTGAGTATATTACTGCATCAGATGTTGCAAAAGAAGTTGTTTGGATATAAGGAAGCCCAATCTCACTAGAAATCCAAACACATAGAAAGGTGCTGCCACATTCTCAGAGAGATAGTTGGGCAAGGCGATGTAGCCATGTAGAAAATAGCATCAACTGAAAATCCTGCTGATCCATTCACTAAGCCTATGTCACAAACTCTGCTAGACTGACATCTTGAGAAGATGGGTCTAAGATATTGTAATGAATGGCTCTAGTGCTAGTGGGAGATTGTTAGTAGTATGCCCTAGAGCATATCATTTAGTATGTATCTTGTGTTAGTAGTATGCCCTAGATCATATCATTTAGTATGTATCTTGTATATGTTTTTATTAATAAAAGGCATTTCTACTTTTCCGTTTACATAATATATTTATGTGTAATAAAAAAGGTCCATTGATATTTTGTTAGAAATTCTATTCTTAAGTTGTTAAGAATATGAGTGACAGTATTTCTAGTACAAAGTATCATAAATAGGTTCACAATCGAGGATACTTCATAATAAAGACATGACTTATCTAGAAAGATTGTATTCATGTATATTCCCAAGTTATTTATATGAGATATAAATAAGATAGAATGGTGAGTCTCATGCCATATAACAAACATGATAGGCACTTATACATGATAAGTAGGTCGAACCAGTGACACATATGATAAGCACATAGAGTTTACTCTTGTCAATGCATTGTCATAAATCATATCAGTGTATATAATCTTTAGACCTGAGATAGCATAGTTATCTTATATATAGGTAGTTTGAGTTTGATACTATTTTCATACTTGTACTGTGTATGGGTATATGGCCATGTGTTGGCTCCTACTAGTTATATATGGAGGTAGGTGTTGATCAAGATGGAATCTGTTCATCTAAGTAAATAAAGATAAAATCCTATGTTCATTTCATTGTTCTTGATGTTTCAAGTTCCAGGCCAAAATAGATAGATTTAATTAGAAAAGAGTTTCTGATGAGAAAATCTTTTTAATCAAGAACTGGAATTAAAAGAGAACATAATATTCATAGCAAATGGAGTTTGAGATAAACCATGACTCCAGCTTGAGTTGAAATTTTGTAACAGAGAGATTCTAGTACATGGTAACATATGATTATAGGTTCATTTAAGGTAAACCTTATTACTAATTGGGTGACCATGGCATACTATGCTAGGTGTTAACCATGGTCTATGAGGTGCATAAAATGATTTAGAGAAATCATTTATGGTAAGAAAGAGTTCTGATGATATTAAGAGTTGATATCATATCTCATTGCCAATTAGTGATGAGCCTAGTAAGTCATACACATACACAAGTAATCACCTAATTAAATATGATTTAATTAATTAATTAAAGAGTTTAATTGATTAATTAAATAGGTTTGGTTTGCAATTAGATTGCAAAGTCCCTAACATGACTTGAAACCAAATCTAGGTTATTGGATGTACAGTATAAGTTAAATTTATATTTAAAGTATTTAAATATGAATTTAATTAATGAGAAATTAATTAATAAAGATTAATTAATTGATTTATATTTGATATAAATTGATTAGAAGAAGAGAAATAATTATTTTCGGTTGAGAACTCAAAATTAAGACACAGGGGCATTTTGATCATTTCACAAGGTGACATGTGGCACCATGAGATGGTGACATATGGCATCGCACATAAGCTTGCCAAATATTTTTTAATCATGTAAGATGATCAAAATTAAGATTAAATATAGGTTTGACACTTGGCACAATGTGATTGGGTCAATTAAACCTAGAACCAATCAGAGGGTGACATGTGGCAAGGGTTTAATGCGTTAACCTAGCTATATAAGAGTTGTTATGAAGAGAAAAAATACAACCAGCAGCTGCTCCTCCTTTGTGCTGCCATTTTTGAGGCTCTCCCTCTCTTCTTCTTCATCTCTCATCAATTCTAAGAGATTAGCAATCAATCTCTTGAATTAAAAATACTTGGAATCGTTTCTAATGTCCTGTTTACATCTTTAATCTCTTAAAAGGTAGAACTTGGTTTTCTAATTAATAGAAAAAGCTTTAGAAGCTGTTCAAGGGCTGCCATAGGTGTTCTTGGTGTGGACAAGCTAGAGGGACAACATCTGGTGTCCTAAAAATGCATCTAAAGGCACAAATACACTGCAGTGCATCAAGAGGTTAGTGTAATTGTTCTTGATTTAATCTAGGGTTCTAAAATTAATCTAATTAACTTTAAAATCTTAAATAGAAAATACATATCCAAAAACATATTAAAAGAGTTTTAATATGTTGTTTATCATTGAAATCAAATAGATAAAAATAAATCTTGCATGATGTATGTGACCCTAGGTGAAAATTTTTGAATTCAATGGTATAAACTTGTGTTTTTCACGCTTCCGCTCCTTCAATTGGTATCAGAGCCACTATATTTGCCATTTAGATTGTTGATTATATGATTTAATTGAAGGAACGGAAGCGTGAAAAACACAAGTTTATATCATTGAATTAAAAAATTTTCACCTAGGGTCACATGCATCATGCAAGATTTATTTTTATCTATTTGATTTCAATGATAAACAATATATTAAAACTCTTTTAATATGTTTTTGGATCTGTATTTGCCATTTAAGATTTTAAAATTAATCAGATTAATTTTAGAACCCTAGATTAAATCAAGAACGATTACACTAACCTCTTGATGCAATCGCAATGTGTCTCGCGCTTTGAGATTCGTCTTCAAGACACCAGATGTTGTCCCTCTAGCTTGTCCACACCAAGAACACCTATGGAAGCCCTTGAATAGTTTCTAAAGCTTTTTCTATTAATTAGAAAATCAAGTTCTGCCTTTTAAGAGATTAAAGATGTAAACAGGACACTAGAAACAATTTCTAGTGTTCTTAATTCAAGAGATTGATGGCTAATCTCTTTGAATTGATAAGAGATGAAGAAGAAGAGATGAAAACCCTCAAAGTGGCGTGACAAAGGAGTGTGGCTGCTGGTTGTGTTTTATTTTCTCATAACAACACTTAAATAGCTAGGTTAACACATTAAACCCTTGCCACATGTCACCTTTTGATTAGCTCTAGGTTTAAGTGACCCAATCACATTGTGCCAAGTGTCAAACCTATATTTAATCTTGATTTTAATCATCTTACATGATTAAAAAAACATTTGGCAAGCTTATGTGTAATCCCATGTGTCACCATCTCATGGTGCCACGTGTCACCATCTCATGGTGCCACGTGTCACACTATAAAATGACCAAAATGCCCCTGTGTCTTAATTTTGAGTTCTCAACCCAAAATAATTATTTTTCTTCTTCTAATTAATTTATATCAAATATAAATTAATTAATTAATCTCTATTAATTAATTTCTCATTAATTAAATTCATATTTAAATACTTTAAATATAAATTTAACTTATATTATACATCCAATATTCTAGATTTGGTTTCAAGTCATGCTAGGGACTTTGCAATTTAATTGCAAACCAAACCTATTTAATTAATCAATTAAACTCTTTAATTAATTAATTAAATCATATTTAAATAGGTGATAACTTGTGTATGTGTGTGACTTACTAGGCTCATCACTAATTGGCAATAAGACATGATATCAACTCTTAATATCATCAGAACTCTTTCTTACCATAAATGATTTCTCTAAATCATTTTATGAACCTCATAGACCATGGTTAACACCTAGCATAGCATGCCATGGCCACCCAATTAGTAATAAGGTTTGCCTTAAATGAACCTATAATCATATGTTACCATGCACTAGAATATCTCTGTTACAAAATCCCAACTCAAGCTGGAGTCATGGTTTATGTCAAACTCCATTTGCTATGAATATTATGTTCTCTTTTAATTCCAGTTCTTGATTAAAAAGATTTTCTCATCAGAAACTCTTTTCTGAATAAATATATCTGTCCTGGCCAGGAACTTGAAACATCAAGAACAATTAAATGAACATAGGATTTTATCTCTATTTACTTAGAGGAACAGTTTCCATCTTGATCAACACCTACCTCCATATATAACTAGTAGGAGCCAACAGATGCCCATATACCCATACACAGTACAAGTATGAAAGCAGTATCAAAGTCAAACTACCTATATACAAGATAATTGTGCTATCTCAGGTCTAAAGATTATATGCACTGATATGATTTATGACAAAACATTGACAAGAGTAAACTCCATGTGCTTGTCATAAGTGTCACTGGTTCGGCCTACTTATCATTTATAAGTGCCTATCATGTTTGTTATATGGCATGAGACTCACCATTCCATCTTATTTACATCTCATATAAATAACTTGGGAACAAACATGAATACAATCTTTCTAGATAAGTAATGTCCTTATTATGAAGTATCCTTGATTGTGAACCTATTTATGATACTTTGTGCTAGAAATATTGTCACTCATATTCTTAACAACTTAAGACTATTATTTCTAATAAAATATCAATGGACCTTTTCTATTACACATAAATATATTATATAAATAGAAAAGTGGAAATGCCTTTTATTAATAAAAATATGTACAAGATACATACTAAATGATATGCTCTAGGGCATACTACTAACAATCTCCCACTAGCACTAGAGCCATTCATTACAATATCTTAGACCTATCTTCCCAAGATGTCGATCTAACTGATTCTGTGACATAGTCTTAGTGAATGGATCAGCTGGATTTTCAGCTGATGCTATTTTTCTGCATGGCTATATCGCCTTTGCCCAACTATATGTCTGATAATGTGGTAGTGCCTTTCTATGTGTTTGGATTTTGGTGAGACCTTAGTTCCTTAGCCTGTATGACTGCTCCATTATTGTCACAGTGTAGTGGAACTGCTGACTCAATGGAAGAAACTACTGTAAGTTCTGTCATGAACTTCTTTATCCAAACAGCTTCCTTTGTAGCATCTGATGCAGCAATATACTCAGCCTCTGTAGTGGAATCTGCAGTCATGCTCTGTTTGGAACTCTTCCAACTGACTGCACCTCCATTACAAATGAACACATATCCAGAGGTAGACTTTCTATCATCGATATCTGATTGGAAATCAGAATCAGTATAACCATCGAATTGCAAGTCTCCACCTCCATAAATCAAGAATAAATCCTTAGTTCTTCTCAAATACTTAAGGATATTCTTGACAACTATCCAGTGTTCCAAACCTGGATTGGATTGATACCTGCTAGTCAAACTAACAGCATATGCAATATCCGGCCTAGTACACAACATTGCATACATTAAACTTCCAATAGCCGAAGCATATGGAATCCTGGCCATCTTGTCTCTTTCTTCAGGTGTCTTTGGAGACATCTCTTTAGAAAGATGGATACCATGTCTCACTGGTAACAATCCTCTCTTGGAATCAAGCATGTTAAACCTCTTTAACACCTTTTCCAAGTATAGACTTTGGGATAAACCAATTATTCTTTTCGCTCTATCTCTATAGATGCGAATCCCAAGAATATAGGTTGCCTCCCCTAAGTCTTTCATGGAGAATGTATTTGACAACCATACCTTTATAGTCGTCAACATACCTGTGTCATTACCCATCAACAGTATGTCATCCACATATAAGACAAGGAAAGTGATAGCACTGTCACTAACCTTCTTATATACACATTGTAACACCCCTAAGTTCGGTAGTGCGTTCTACTGCTCCGGTGACCAGTGTTGTCCGGACAGCTAGGATGCCTAGAACCGTACTTCAATATGAGTGAGGAGACATAAAATAATGAAATACAAGAAAAGAAAAACAAAGGAAAAATCATAGTAAAGAAATGTGATCAAGTTAAACGAGCCGGGAAACCTAGCGATGGGTGACCGCACCGGGAAGTCACGGCGTGGACCGTTGACTAACCCTGGACTGCGGGGAACCCTGGAAAATATTTTTTGGACATAAATAGACCCTTATTGAAGTATAAATCTCATTAGAAAGATTAAAGAAAAATTAAATAATTAGTACAAAGAAAAGTGAGAAATCGAAAAACAGACAAAATACGGTGTTACCGAAAAATCGGGAAAGCCACCCGAACAGGGGCATTATGGTCATTTGACATCCCGAAGTGTCTTTTGACCTAAATGTCCATTAAAAATAAATAGTATTACACTTAGAAAATGAAATGAAAAATTAATTTGATGGTACCTAAAATAAATAGTGGAAATAATGGGTTTAATGTGGGATTAAGTGAAAGTAACTTATAATATGAATTAATTAGAGTAAGTGGACCACTAAGGGAATAAAATAAACACATTATGGGGCTGATGTAAGTCCACTATGTCCAGCAGCCACTTCATCTTCTTCATTTACCATCCAAGCCGTGAATGAAGGGAGAGAAAACTCCATGGACATTTTCATGCAAGCTTGATCCCTCCTTCCATTTCAACTCCAAACACTTGAGTTCCTTCATTAAACTTTGTCTACACATCACAAGGAAGATATTGACACCCAATTTGAGAAGTTTGGTGAAGGTTTAGCAAGTTACAAATAAAGGTAAGTTTGCATTTTTGAGAAATCCTTTGTTAAAGTTTTTATGCATGTTATGGGTATTGGTTTGGTGAAGGAAAATTTTGAGTTTGAAGGGTTATTGTTGTTGCCATTTTGGACAGCCATGGGTCACGTTTTTGATGAGGTATTTGTGTATATAATTGATGAGAAATAATGTTAATCATGGTGATTTAGTAACCTAGTGATTTAATGCATGTATATATGGTGAATGATGCACTTTGATGGGAATTGGCATATGGTACGGCAATGTGATGTTGATGAATGAATTGTGGCAGCTTGTGGACACTTGAATAATGGTGTATATTGAAGGGAGTGTGGGCAGCATATTGACCTAGAAGGATTGATGATATGTATGTCAATTTACATTGTAAAGTGTATGTAAAGTTTGTAATGTTTAGGTATGTTTGTAATGGTACTTAGAAATTGTAATTGTGAATGATATTTGGTGTGTTGAGGGTGATTGGAATCTGCCCAAAATAATGCTAATGTTATGTAGAAAATGTTGTTGGTAATGTGCCAAAACAGTTTGGTAGGGTATGGAAGTAAACCTTGCAAAGGTAAGTGTGTGTTTGAAGTTGGGATGTGAATTGCATATTGAGGGCAGTGTATATTTTAGCCTATAACCTTGAATGTGTAACCTCAATTGGTATGAGACCAATTTGAGGTGAAACTAGGCACAAAATGTGCCAACTTTCATTGAGAAACCATGCCAAAATTCTGCTTGCAAGGTGACCTAAAAAAATGACCAATTCGGATTAGGTGCAATTAGGACCTGAAAAATGACCAATTGGGCAGCAGTGAGTGTTTAGGCCATAACTCACTCAAACCAGGTCCAATTGACCTGAAATTTTGACCAAGAATAGTTAAGACCCATACCTACAAGTCTTATGAAGACACCAAAGCCCAGAAATGACCATAAGCAAGTCAAACAACTTGCACAAGTTCGGGTCCAAAAACTGGCCGAACCAGAATTGACCAATTTGACCTAAAATTGACCTAAAATGGTACCACTTGACCAGCAATAGTGTAATGACCATAACTTGGTCTACTTAACTCGGATTGACCTGAAATTTTGCACCGCGTGCAATAAGACCTAGATCTACAAGTTTGTAGTTTCGATTGAGACCAAAACCGAGGGAACTAGATCGTCCGGTTAGGTCAAACCAGATTCGGATCCAAAGAATTTGCATTAAAATGCACTAAGCGAGGAAATGACTTTGGTAAAACATACCAAACCTAAAACCCTATCGAGTGTGACATATTAACGACACTAAAACCTAATTTACCTAAAACGCATCGAGGGTCGGTATATTAGGTGATTAAGCGAATAATTGAGTTCAGTGCATTATTTACCAAACCCCATCGATAGAGATAGTTTAATTTGGTACTGAAACACTTCAAATTGTGTTTCTCAGTTAACAAGGACACAAAGAAAAGGGAAAGAAATCTCGAGTCAAGACCAGAGACAAATATCAGAGGTTTGTGCACAACAACTGTTTCTTTTGAATTATTTTCAATGGAAATAAATATTGATTATTTGTATATCATTATTTTAAATTGTGGAAATGTGTTTGAGGAATATTTATTGATTGAAAAATATTGTGAATGGTTTGAAACTGTGAAAAACTATTTGAATGACATTGATGGATACTTATTGATTGAAAAGCACTGTAAATGGTTTGAAACCACAGCTATCATGTATATTGATTGTATTCCTCTCTAGCTTGTCTAGTGGGATGAATTGAATTCCCTCTCTGGCTGAAGTGTTGAGGTGTGTGCCTGTTGAGGACGAATAGAATGAGTACTCATATTTTTGCTAGCTAGCCATGTTATTCCTCATTAGTCATCGACTTTTGGGATGAATTGAATACCTCATTAGCCATCGGCTTTTGGGATGAATTGAATTATGGATCATGATTAAGCTGTGTGTGATTTATTGATGTGTATTGTGAGATTGTGAAATGGATTTAAACTCTCATTGACATATACTGTCTTTTGAATTCAAACCTGATCTGACTTATGGAAAATTATTGTGATATTGAGAAATGGAGTTTAAATTCTTGTTGACAATTATTGTCTTGAATTTAATTATGATTTTAAGTATCCACTATTTACATGACTTATGAATTGTGATTTAAATTGGATTTGGTTAATGTTGTGCACTACTGAGACATTGTCTCGTGATAGCTTTATTCTTTATCGCGGTAGAGAGATAAACGAGGCGGCGGACTAGGCTGCATATACATCATGAGGATTACAGTATATTGAGTATACCGCTTTTGCTTTTATCTTGTAATGTATGACCTTTGTATGTACATATTGTATTTGGTTTTGGCGATTGTAAATTAAATTGTACCTTGAAGTTGTAAATTAATTATGAGTGTTTTGGATTGTAAAAGTTGTATCATATTTCCTTATCTCGGACTTTAAAAATTTCTATGGAATTGAGTTGATGAATTATTGTGTTGAGAAATGTATTGAAGTTGAGATTTGGAAAATTATAGAAGTGCTTTCTGAGGTTTTCAAGAAGCTGTTTTATCCAAAATACAGAGGGCACTTTGCCAAAAAAAAAAATTTCTGAAATTCTAAATAAATCAAATGAGTTAGTTATTTCACTTGATTCACCAAAGTCTTTAACACTGTAAATAGTGCTCACCACTTTGTAAAAGAAGTAAGAAAAGTTTTTAAAATCCCTTGTAGTGTATTTAATGGATTATCGATGAAGCGGAGTTGGTAATTCATTAGGTATACTACTGGGATCATGTTATGCCTTCTGGAGGGTAGGGTGTGACATGTTTTAGTGGTATCGAGCAAAGTTTTAAATTGCATTTTCACTGTTATTTGAATGTTCTTTACGCATAGTACAAGCTGCTCAATATCATTGTTTGATACATACGATACATTCTGATATAAATATGCACTAACGAGTGAATATTCTTGTGTCATTTGTTCAGAAAGTTAAAATCCTCGCATTGAATATGGAAGAGGGTGATCGTTGATCGATCGATCTATTGAGGTCGAGTGCAAGGGATGCCCTGGCCTACAAAATGTTAGTGGTTGGTGACACGGCCCTGCGATCTGCGATTTCTGCTCGATTCGCTCGTGAGATGGCTGCAATATTCCAACAAATGGCTGGTAATGCACCTACTCAAGTCCCAATTCGGACACCCGTGGTACAACCACGATCTCTTACAAGCGATATGATAAATTGATGAAGTATGGGGCTCTGAGTTTAAGGGACGATAGATCCTATAGAAGGTGAGCAGTGGTTAGAGAGGATGGATAGGGTGTTCAAGAAACTTCATTGTCAGAGGAGCTCGGACTTGAATACTCGGTATCCTTACTACAAGGGGATGCTTATGGTGGTGGAAAACCATTCCCCACGATGCAGTAGAACTGCGATCTTGACACGGAATGACTTCCTCGGGGAATTGACATGAAATACATCACGATGCCTATGTAGACCAGAAGCTACAAGAATTCTTAAGTTTGAAAGCAGAGGCGGATCGGTGGTGAGTATGAAAGAGAATTTTCCGCCTTAGCCATTATGCAATGAGTCTACTCTCTACCGGCGGGAGAGATGCAAGAGGTTTGGCGGCTTGAAGCCCGTATTAGAGTACAAGTGCTCGGCTTCAAACACACTAACTTCTCTGAACTTGTTTCTCAAGCCCTAGAGTTGGAAAGAGTTGAGTTTGAGGCGCTCACGAGAAGAAGAGGTCGGAGAAGGCAGAGAAAGAGGAAAATCAGTAGATCGAGTTCCGGTGGTCATCTGGAAAGAGGAAGAACTATGGGGACATGGCGGAGGTGGCAAGAAGTGCGGAAGGGAAAATATTCGGGACGAGACCTCCCCATGCAGACAGTACAGAGGTTCCTATCCTCCTCGCCAATGTGAAACATGTGGAAGAAATCATGGTGGGATCTGCTACAAGGCTATTGGAGCTGTTACAGCTGTGGAGGCACAGGACACTTTGCCAAGGCGCACCAGATGTCGCGAGTTGGACCACCTCCTACTACTGCAGAAGGGTCGATTGAGCCACTGTCACGAAGCTCACAACCACCTAGCAGGTAGGCGGGGTAGAGGTAACCCGGTGAGCCAAGGCACGATAAAGCAGTCGAGAACAAGGCAGTGCTCGATCGAGTCTATGCCATGAGACGAGAGAAGAGCGAGAGACATCGATGTTGTGGCTGGTACCTTCTCAACTTTTAACGAGAATGTATTTGTGCTATTTGATCGGGTTCTACCCATTCTTATGTGAGTGCTAGCATCATTGATTGCATTCTTTGTTCCATGTACAAAAATGGACTTTGAGGTGCTAGTAACAAGTCCGCTAGGGCGGAGGTCGAGGTTAATAGGATGTATAGAGATTGCCCTTTGGTGATCCAAGGACACATTTTCTGTCGATTTCATTGAAATGCCCTTCAGAGATTATGATATCATCTTGGGCATGGATTGGTTAGCTAGGCATCATGCCATGATTGGTATGGCGAAAGCAGTCACTTTTGGTCTCCTCGATGCAGTGATGTGGTGATACATGGGAGAGGCGACTATTGCCATCCAACATCATTTAATTTGCACTAGCGGAAAAATGATCGAAAAGGGTGTGAAGCATACTTGGCACATGTGGTAGACACCCAAGTGGGAGTCCGGCATTGAAGGACATCCCTACGATACATGACTTTCGGGCGTGTTTCTGATGAATTGCGGGATTACCTCGGAAGAGAAGTGCGATTTGAAATTAATGTTACACTGGTGTGGATCCAATCTCCATAACGCCATACGAATGGCACCAGTGAGTTGAAGGAGCTGAAGATACGATTACAAGAATTACTTGAAAAGGGCTTCATCCGCCTAGTGTGTCACCTTAGGGGAGCACGGTGTTGTTTGTTAAGAAGAAGGATGGTACTCTCGCTTATGCATTGACTACTGAGCGGTTGAATAGGGTGACAATAAAAACGAATATCCATTGCCTCGCATTGATGATACATTCGATCGATTGAAGAAGTGCGGCGATATTCTCCAAAATTGATTTGCGATCCGGTTATCATCGGTTGAAGGTGCAAGAGCGAGTATTCCACAAACTGCTTTCAGAACTCGATATAGCCACTATGAGTTTCTAGTAATGCCATTCGGGTTAACAAATGCTCCAGCTGCTTTTATGGATCTGATTAACACTATCTTCAGACCATATCTTGAACAATTTGTGGTGGTGTTTATTAATGACATTTTGATATACTCGAGGAGTGCAGAGGAGCATGATAGACATCTGCGGATTATCTGCAGACTTTAAGGGAGAAAGCTTGGTTATGCCAAATTGTCGAAATGTGAATTTTGGTGAAGGAAATCTCCTTTTTGGGACATGTTGTGTCAGCTGAAGGGATCAAGGTAGATTCCAGCAAGGTAGAAGCTATCCTTAATTGGAAGCTGCCCAGGAACATCACAGAAATTCGCAGTTTTCTGGGTTTATCTGGATATTACCGTCGGTTTGTGAAGGGGTTTTCTATGTTATCTTCTCCACGACCAATTTGCCGGAAAGATGTAAAATTTGGTGGGTGATAAATGTCGTGAGTTTTGATGAGTTTAAGAGGTGCTTAATCAAGCTCAGTTCTCACTTTACCTACTCGGGTAAAGAATATCTGATTTATATTGATGCTTCTCACAATGGGTTAGGCTGTGTAATGATGCTAGTTCGGTATGTCATTGCCTATGCATCACGCCATTTGAAACCGCATGAGAGAACTACCCAACACATGATGCAGGTTAGCGGCTATTGTTTTTGCTCTGAAGATCTGGAGACACTAATTGTATAGGGAGAAATGCTATATTTACATAGATCACAAGAGCTTGAAGAACTTAGGAACCCAGAAGTACTAGAATTTGAGGTAGAGGAGATGGTTAGAACTCAATAAAGATTATGATTGCTTAATAGACTATCGGCCGGGGAAAGCAAATGTGGTGGTGGCGCCTTAAGTCGCAAGACTATGGCAAGTCTCGAGTTTCTCCTTTGTCCATGGTATATGAATTGAAAGCCTGACATGCGGTTTAGAGGTTGATGATGAGGGATGAGCGGTAGTTGCATGGCATGTACGGCCGGTGTTGATTGATCGGTCGAGAATGGCTGCGCAGTGATGAAAAATATCGAAGCTCTTGAAAGAAGTCAGCGGGCAAGAAACACGAATTCTCTGTGAGAGATGATGGTTTATTGCTACATCGAAGTAGAATGTGCGTTCCTAGTGATGTGGAATTGAGACAAGTCATTATGAAGGAAGCACATGAGTCTCCATTTGCTATGCACCTGTGGAACTAAAATGTACAGAGGGTTGAAAGAACATTCTTGGTGGATGGGCATGAAGAGAGATATAGCTGAATTTGTTTCCAAATGCCTAACTTGTCGACAAGTAAAGGCGAACATCAAGTTCGGTGGTTTGTTACATCCTTTGTCGATGCAGTGGAAATGGGAGCGAATAACTATGGATTTTGTTACAGGACTTCCAAGGACACGAGTAGTCATGATGCGGTATGGGTTATAGTTGTGATTGACTAAGTCTGCTCACTTTTTGCGATTCGGATGGACTATAGCACAGAAAGATTGGCGGATTGTACATATATGAGATTGTAAAATTGCATGGAGTGCGGTATCAATTGTGTCAGCAGAGATCCTAGGTTCACTTCTAGATTAGGGTAGTCTTGAGAGAGCCTAGGAACTAGATTGAACTTGACCTGACATTCCACCCACAGACGGATGGCGATGCGAGAGGGTTATTCAGATATTGGAGGATATGCTACGGGCTTGTGTGATTGAATTTGAAGGTAGTTGGGATACACACTTGCCTTTGATTGAGTTTGCTTATAACAACGACTACCAATCAAGCATAGGGATGCCTCCATATGAAGCTTTGTATGGCGAAAGTGTAGAACTCCCTTATGTTGGGATGAAGTAGGTGAAAGGAAGATGATTGGGCCAGAAATTGTCCAGCAGACAGAGGAAAAGATCAGATTGATCAGAGATAGGCTCAAGGCTGCATCAGACCGTCAAAAAGTCCTATGTTGATCTGAAGAGAAGAGATATTGAGTATGCGATGGGTGATAAGGTATTCCTCAAAGTTTCTCCTTGGAAGAGGATTATGAGATTTGGCGAGAAAGAAAGCGAGTCCTCGTTTCATCGGACCATATGAAGTTACGGAAAGAGTGGGTCCCTTGGCATACCGGTTGGCATTACCTCGAGCTAGCAAGGATACAGTGTCTTCCATGTGTCCATGTTAAGGAGAGTACAGATCGACCCATCTCATGTACTATCGGTTGAAGAGATTGAAGTAAATCGGACCTCTCATATGAGGAAGAACCCATAAAAATTCTGGCTTATGAGGTGAAACAGTGAGGAACAAGCAGATACACACAGTTAAAGTCTTTGTGGAACCATCATTCGGGCGAGGAAGCAACTTGGGAGCGTGAAGAGGATATGAGGAGACAGCACCCACACTGTTCGAGAGACTAATGCGAGTAAAATTTCGAGACAAAATTTATTTAAGGGGGGGAGAATTGTAACACCCCTAAGTTCGATAGTGCGTTCTACTGCTCCGGTGACCAGTGTTGTCCGGACAGCTAGGATGCCTAGAACCGTACTTCAATATGAGTGAGGAGACATAAAATAATGAACTACAAGAAAAGAAAAACAAAGAAATATTCATAGTAAAGAAATGTGATCAAGTTAAGCAGTAGGAAACCTAGCGATGGGTGATCTTAGGAAAGTCACGGCGTGGACCGTTGACTAACCACTGGTGAGGAACCACGGAAAATATTTTTGGACATAAATAGACCCTTATTGAAGTATAAATCTCATTAGAAAGATTAAAGAAAAATTAAATAATTAGTACAAAGAAAAGTGAGAAATCAAAAAGCAGGACAAAATACGGTTATTCAGAAAAATCGGAAAGCCACGAACAAGGGCATTATGGTCATTTGACATCCCGAAGTGTCTTTTGACCTAAATGTCCATTAAAAATAAATAGTATTACACTTAGAAAATGAAATGAAAAATTAATTTGATGGTACCTAAAATAAATAGTGGAAATAATGGGTTTAATGTGGGATTAAGTGAAAGTAACTTATAATATGAATTAATTAGAGTAAGTGGACCACTAAGGGAATAAAATAAACACATTATGGGGCTGATGTAAGTCCACTATGTCCAGCAGCCACTTCATCTTCTTCATTTACCATCCAAGCCGTGAATGAAGGGAGAGAAAACTCCATGGACATTTTCATGCAAGCTTGATCCCTCCTTCCATTTCAACTCCAAACACTTGAGTTCCTTCATTAAACTTTGTCTACACATCACAAGGAAGATATTGACACCCAATTTGAGAAGTTTGGTGAAGGTTTAGCAAGTTACAAATAAAGGTAAGTTTGCATTTTTGAGAAATCCTTTGTTAAAGTTTTTATGCATGTTATGGGTATTGGTTTGGTGAAGGAAAATTTTGAGTTTGAAGGGTTATTGTTGTTGCCATTTTGGACAGCCATGGGTCACGTTTTTGATGAGGTATTTGTGTATATAATTGATGAGAAATAATGTTAATCATGGTGATTTAGTAACCTAGTGATTTAATGCATGTATATATGGTGAATGATGCACTTTGATGGGAATTGGCATATGGTACGGCAATGTGATGTTGATGAATGAATTGTGGCAGCTTGTGGACACTTGAATAATGGTGTATATTGAAGGGAGTGTGGGCAGCATATTGACCTAGAAGGATTGATGATATGTATGTCAATTTACATTGTAAAGTGTATGTAAAGTTTGTAATGTTTAGGTATGTTTGTAATGGTACTTAGAAATTGTAATTGTGAATGATATTTGGTGTGTTGAGGTGATTGGAATCTGCCCAAAATAATGCTAATGTTATGTAGAAAATGTTGTTGGTAATGTGCCAAAACAGTTTGGTAGGGTATGGAAGTAAACCTTGCAAAGGTAAGTGTGTGTTTGAAGTTGGGATGTGAATTGCATATTGAGGGCAGTGTATATTTTAGCCTATAACCTTGAATGTGTAACCTCAATTGGTATGAGACCAATTTGAGGTGAAACTAGGCACAAAATGTGCCAACTTTCATTGAGAAACCATGCCAAAATTCTGCTTGCAAGGTGACCTAAAAAAATGACCAATTCGGATTAGGTGCAATTAGGACCTGAAAAATGACCAATTGGGCAGCAGTGAGTGTTTAGGCCATAACTCACTCAAACCAGGTCCAATTGACCTGAAATTTTGACCAAGAATAGTTAAGACCCATACCTACAAGTCTTATGAAGACACCAAAGCCCAGAAATGACCATAAGCAAGTCAAACAACTTGCACAAGTTCGGGTCCAAAAACTGGCCGAACCAGAATTGACCAATTTG
Source organism: Hevea brasiliensis (assembly GCF_030052815.1). Taxonomy (NCBI): domain Eukaryota; kingdom Viridiplantae; phylum Streptophyta; class Magnoliopsida; order Malpighiales; family Euphorbiaceae; genus Hevea; species Hevea brasiliensis. The sequence goes on along the minus strand of NC_079496.1, from coordinate 64,613,877 downwards.
ACCTAAAATTGACCTAAAATGGTACCACTTGACCAGCAATAGTGTAATGACCATAACTTGGTCTACTTAACTCGGATTGACCTGAAATTTTGCACCGCGTGCAATAAGACCTAGATCTACAAGTTTGTAGTTTCGACTGAGACCCGAAAACCGAGGAACTAGATCGTCGGTTAGGTCAAACCAGTATTCGGAATCCGACAATTTGCATTAAAATGCACTAAGCGAGAAATTACTTTTGTAAAAAATACCAAACCTAAAACCCTATCGAGTGTGACATATTAACGACACTAAAACCTATTTTACCTAAAACGCATCGAGGGTCGGTATATTAGGTGATTAATCGAATAATTGAGTTCAGTGCATTATTTACCAAACACCATCGATAGATACAGTTTAATTTTATACTGAAACACTTCAAATTGTGTTTCTCGATTAACAAGGACTCAACAAAAGGGAAAGAAATCGAGTCAAGACCGGAGACAAATATCGAGGTTTGTGCACAACAACTGTTTATTTTGAATTATTTTAAATGGAAATAAATATTGATTATTTGTATATCATTATTTTAAATTGTGGAAATGTGTTTGAGGAATACTTATTGATTGAAAAATATTGTGAATGGTTTGAAACTGTGAAAAACTATTTGAATGACATTGATGGATACTTATTGATTGAAAAGCACTGTAAATGGTTTGAAACCACGGCTATCATGTATATTGATTGTATTCCTCTCTAGCTTGTCTAGTGGGATGAATTGAATTCCCTCTCTGGTGAAGTGTTGAGGTGTGTGCCTGTTGAGGACGAATAGAATGAGTACTCATATTTTTGCTAGCTAGCCATGTTATTCCTCATTAGTCATCGACTTTTGGGATGAATTGAATACCTCATTAGCCATCGGCTTTTGGGATGAATTGAATTATGGACCATGATTAAGGCTGCGTGTGATTTATTGATGTGTATTGTGAGATTGTGAAATGGATTTAAACTCTCATTGACATATCTTGTCTTTTGAATTCAAACTGATCGACTTATGGAAAATTATTGTGATATTGAGAAATGGAGTTTAAATTCTTGTTGACAATTATTGTCTTGAATTTAATTATGATTTTAAGTATCCACTATTTACATGACTTATGAATTGTGATTTAAATTGGATTTGGTTAATGTTGTGCACCATCGAGACATTGTCTCGTGATAGCTTTATTCTTTGCATGGTAGAGAGATAGACAGGCAGGCAGACTAGGCTGCATATACATCAATGAGGATTACAGTATATTGAGTATACCGCTTTTGCTTTTTGTACTGTAATGTATGACACTGTATGTACATATTGTATTTGGTTTTGAGCAGTTGTAAATTAAATTGTACCTTGAAGTTGTAAATTAATTATGAGTGTTTTGGATTGTAAAAGTTGTATCATATTTCCTTATCTCAGACTTTAAAAAATTTCTATGGAATTGAGTTGATGAATTGTTGTGTTGAGAAATGTATTGAAGTTGAGATTTGGAAAATTATAGAAGTGCTTTTACAGGTTTTCTGAAGAACTATTTTATCCAAAATACAGAGGGCACTTTGCCAAAAAAAAAAAATTTTACAGAAATTCTAAATAAATCAAATGAGTTAGTTATTTCACTTCAGTTCACCAAAGTCTTTAACACCTGTAAATAGTGCTCACCACTGTAAAAGAAGTAAGAAAAGTTTTTAAAATCCCTTGTAGTGTATTTAATGGATTATCAGTAGACGGAGTTGGTAATTCATTAGGTATACTACGGGATCATGTTATGCCTTACAGAGGGGTAGGGTGTGACACACATGGCTCATCCTCATTTTTGATAAAACCAAAGGATTTAATGGCTTCATCAAAACGAATGTTCCAACTCCTCGAAGCTTGTTTCAACCCATAAATGGATCGCTTTAGCTTGCATACCTTGGAACCATCTTGGGATTCTAATCCCCTAGGTTGTTCCATGAAAATGTTTTCTTCAATGTATCCATTGAGAAAAGCTGTTTTGACATCCATCTGCCAAATCTCATAATCATAGTACGCAGCTATTGCTAATAAAATCCTAATTGATTTAAGCATGGCAACAAAGCAGAAAGTCTCCTCATAGTCGATTCCTTGCCTTTGGCGAAACCCTTTCGCTACTAGCCTTGCCTTATAGGTCTCTACCTTTCCATCAGAACCAATTTTCTTCTTGAAAACCCATTTGTTCCCTATAGGTACAATACCTTCAGGTGGGTTAACAAGATCCCAAACTTGATTCTTATACATGGAATCAATCTCGGATTTCACAGCATCAATCCATTTTGAAGAGTCTATATCTGATATAGCTTCTTCATAGGTAAGTGGATCATTTCCATGATCTACTTCTTCATGTGTAGACAACTCTTGTTCTTCTTCATGAAGAAAACCATATCTCACTGGTGGGTGAGATACCCTGGTTGTTCTACGAGGAACAGCTGTAGATGTTTCATCAACGGGTATTGGTTGACTAGATGGATCTATATCCATCTGATCTGTTGGTTGGTCAGAATTCTCCAATTCTAACTCTATTTGCCTTCCTTTGCCTCCTTCTTGAACAAACTATTGTTCAAGAAATGTGGCATCTCTACTTATCACAACCTTTTGTGAAGTAGGCAAATAAAAATAATATCCAAAACTATCTTTTGGATATCCAACAAATCGACCTTTTTCTGATCTAGTCTCCAATTTATCAGTGTTCAGCTTTTTGATATAAGCTGGACAACCCCAAATCTTAACATGCTTAAGACTTGGTTTTCTTCCATGCCATATCTCATAAGGTGTGGAAGAAACTAATTCTGATGGAATCCTATTCAGAATATACAAAACTGATTCTAATGCAAATCCCCAAAAGAAGATTGGCATATCAGTATAGCTCATTATACTACGTACCATATCCAATAGGGTACGATTTCTCCTTTCAGATACACCATTCAGCTGTGGCGTTCCTGGAGGAGTCAGCTGAGAAACAATGCCATGCTCTCTCAAGTATTCATCAAATTTAGTACTGAAATATTCACCTTCACGATCTGATCGAAGAGCTTTAATACTCTTTCCTGTTTGATTTTCTACTTCAGATTTAAATTCTTTAAACTTTTCAAAAGATTCATGTTTGTATTTCTTCAAATACAAATACCCAAACCTTGATTTATCATCAGTAAAGGTAATAAAATAATAAAAGCCCCCTCTAGCCATTTCTTTAAATGGACCACATACATCACTATGTATTAGCTCCAAAATATTTTCAGCTCTTAGCCCCTGTCCAACAAAGGGTGATATAGTCATTTTGCCCTGAAGGCAAGATTCACAAGTTGGAGTAGGCTCAGAGTCCAATAAGGATAGAATCCCCATTTTCTCCAATTTTGTAATCCTATCTACTACAACATGACATAACCTTAAGTGCCAAATATATTTTGAACTTGAGTTGGTTTTCACCACGGCATTGCATTCATTTAGATTGCTATACTCTGGCCAGTGGAAACACTTTCTTACTGGCAATGGAAACACTTTCCTGTTGGCAGTGGAAACACTTTCCTGTTGGCAGTGGAAACACTTTCCTTTGCCTTCATCAGCTTTAGTCTTCCTTTTCTGTTTAGCTATTTTCTTAGAAGGACCAGGAATCTGAGGTTTCTTTTTCTTATTGCCCTTCTTCTTGTTGGACTTTCCAGCAGAAGAAGATGCAACCAAAGCTACCTCTTTTCCTTTATTGCCTGGCATATTCTTTTGGGCAATAACCAGCATGTTGAGTAAACCAGCTAAGGTGCATTCCTGTTTAGTCATATGGAAATTTGTCACAAAATTCCCAAAACACTCAGGAAGGGACTGAAGGATTAAATCCGTCTGTAGTTGGAAATCCATGTTGAAGTCAAGATGTTCCAACTACTCAATTAGCCGAATCATCTTGTGGACATGATCCCCAACATTCTGTCCCTCAGACATCCTCATACGGAATAGCTGTCTAGATATCTCATACCTAGCATTCCTGCTGTGCTCACCATACAACTCTTGTAGGTGAAGGAGGATCTCACTCGCACTCTGCATGTTCTCATGTTGCTTCTGTAACTCATTACTCATGGTAGCAAGCATGTAACACTTAGCTCTCATATCATGCTCCTTCCACTTGTCCAAAGTTTCATGTTCCTCTTGTGTGGCCTCTGGAGGTAAGGGACCAGGAACATTTAAATCTAGAACATATCCTATATGTTCAAGGTTCAGGACAAGTTTCAAATTTCTTAGCCAATCAGACAGATTAGGTCCTGTCAACTTATTGTGATCAAGTATGCTTGCAAGGATATTGGATGGTGGTGGT